>NC_141551.1:35242500-35537500 GCF_021556685.1 Rattus norvegicus | reverse complement strand
AATTCTCAGCTGTTATTTCAGGTTACTGCAGTGAGCACTGGCCCGGGGCCTGCTTTTGTCTGGACTGTGGAGCCTCGACAAAGGCCTTGAGAAATAACCCTCCTCTGCAGTGTTTATACAGAAACAATATTAACTTGTTATTGTTGCTGTTGATAGGAACAACTTCATGAAAACTATTCATCGTCTCCAAGGACTTGGTTGATGTTTGATTCCAAATTTATTTTCTCTTTCAAGTCACATCTCCTTGTTTAATCAGCAGTGATGTTGCTCCACAATAGCTGTAATATTGTTATAATTTCCATAGAAACCATCAGCAAAGCTACAAACAGTCTTCCACCCTCCCTGCAGGCTGAGGTAGGAAGGCCAGATGGGTTATAAGGAAAAAGGCTCTAAGGGAGCCATAAATCACTTGGTGGGGGAAGAGATGGTGGGACAGGAAATCACTTTAGGAGAAGAATTGTGTTGGGTGTAGTTGTAGCCACAGGGTGAAACACCACCCCCCCTTTCCAATGAAGTGGCTAATGGTGTGGGCGGCTCTCCAAGGCTAATGTCTGGAATAGACATGCTGGGTCCCTGTACTAAGGAAACTGCAGACAAAGGATTCTTCCTTTGTGGGCTGCTGATCTCACCATTCAGCAGCAAGGAGAGAGCCCTAAAGTCCTGTTAGCCTGGTATATAGAAAGATGGGAGTCAACTGTAAAAGCTCACATCTGTCTGGGCAGACCTTTCACACAATTTTCTCATCACACCTGCATAGTATCCCTGAGGGCAAGGCGTTCTTATACCTGTTTCAGGACACTGGGTGGCTCTCCCTCCCTCTTCTCTAGATCTCCCTGTCCTCTTGATTGTTTTTCCGGCCTCTTTCTCACACTCCCAAAGGTGGGTGAGGATCGCCTGTGTCTGTGTTCTTGGATGCATCTGTTTAATAATGATTATATTGTGATATAAATATTAGCTAACTTTTCTCCACTAGCCTGGGAAGAGGAACATTGAGTGTAACATCTTTAGCACCTGACTAGCACCAAGTTATGGTTAACTCAATGGTCCTCAATGTATTCTTTTGATAAAGGAATGAGTAAGAAATTCCCAGTTAATTTATTAAATTGATAGTCTTTGTAGCTATATCTGTTAGAGTTAAGACATATCTAGTGTGCTCACGCCTTCAAGAAATATTTGAATGAAAAAGTGAAGGTATCAGTCAACTTAACCTGCTGTGATAAGTTTGGAACGCCAAGCTTTTCTAGTTATAGACATAATGTTACCTGGCTGGTAGGAGTTCATCATCATGTTTGGCCAGGAAATTCTAAGCACATGCCTTCCTTTCCTTAGCTTGATATTGTTTGCTTTTAGAGGGGCAACTCATTATATAAGAATCATCACACTTAAGTGATGATCATACCAGGTAGGTGCAGAGAAGCCTTGTACGTTTGACATCCAGAACAGGGGAGAAGTGGTTGCATTACTCCCTTGGGTAAGCTTTGCCAAATCTTTTTGTCTTCATTTCTCACTCTAAATAAAGAATTAGTTGAGTTCAGAATGGGATTACTATAGATGCACACCTCTCAGTTTTTAGATGGGGTCTTAGGGTATTATCCAGGCTGATCTCAAATTCATGGTCTGAACTGATCCTCCGGCCTCCACCACCTGATTATCTGAGACTGTAGGTGTACATTCTCTTGCCCAGGTCATTCCCTCCCTTTAGAGGAGTTATCAGAGATAGTCTATACCATAATCTCAATGAATATGAAGCTACCTTGATGGAGACTGCCCCTGCTTCCTCTTTCACATACCCAACCCCCGCCCCTACTCCTTGCCCTTTGAGGAAGTTCACTGGGAAGCATGGACCCCAGCACACAGAACTGTGTTCTCCTTTTGTCTAGCAGAACAAATTATATCTAAGTCATTGGTTTAAGGTTCAAAAATTCTGTAGACACTGGAATTGAACCCTACAGCCTATTGAGCAGCCTGAACTGATGACAGGCACAATCTTTTCCAACAGATAGGCATCCTAGTAGAAAGGAAGACTTAGAATCCAAGGTCCTCATGTCTCATTATTGAATCCACAACCATCAAGTCCCCAAACCATACCTTTGAGTCGCTTGTGTGTCTGGCCAGTTTCTGAATCAATATAATTAGGAAAGGTATTATTTTGTAATTTGTTTTTGTAATATTTGTGATCTGTTTCCTATAATTAGTAAGTTGTTGGGAAATTAATTGGATGTGTCCTTGCATGATCTTGCTGGTTGCATTGACAATGAAAAGACTTGACAGTCCTTGTTTCCTATGGTTTTATTTTCCATGAAAAGAGTCACGAGGCCTGGGGTGACGTTTTCCCAGATAAGGTATTCTGTCTTATTTCCTCTTAGTGTTAAAGTGGTGAATTCCCGCTTAGCAATCTTTTTTTGTAGCAGACCTATTAGGTATGCTGTCATCTATGATAGGACTCCTGTGAGACTTGGGAGTCATGTACAACCAATGCCAACCATGGGAAGTATTGGCTAATGCTTTTGCCTTGAATGAGAAAATTCTGTGTCCCTAACCACAAGTCTCCTGTCTTCTGCGAGTGTCTATGAAATAATAGTGGACTAACTTCTAAGCTATAAGTAGTAAAACAAATATAAACTCTATAAAGTTCTCAACATATATCTTAACTAAGTTATTACAACACTCTGAGGAACCATATTTTACAGACAGAAAAATAAGTCTTGGCAAGATTCAGTAGCTGGCTAAACTTCATGTGGCTATTACATGGCAGAACTAAGATCAGCCTTGTTCTGTCTGAAAAGTTACATCCATGCCTATACTATATTTCCTCTCCAAATATTGAAATTACTATCAAAGCAGGATATACAGTTACTATTTTATTAAAACTATAGACATTGGTTCATTTCAACAATTGTATATTGATGGCCATGGTCCTTGTTCTTTGTAGCAAAAATGTCTGTCTCAACTTACATGGAAAACTCTAGATTTAATAGTGTCCCTGATAGCCACTGGCTACACAGCCTTGAACAGGACCTTTCATATATCTGTGTCAGTCTGTGTTCGGTCATAAAACAGACTCAGGAGCTTCAGTCAGAGGGGCTTCATACAGACGGCTGATATCACATATCAGCACAGACACAACTAGAGAAAGCAGCAGCCACCCAGTTGAGTGAGCAAAGAGGTAAAGCTGCCCTTGTGAGGTGAGTGCTCAGGTTTCTGAATGGGGAGCGCCACCCAGCTGCCTCTGGTCTACTTGAGTGGGTCTGAGAAAAACTAGGAGAGAACCCAAAAGCCATTGTAGGTGGAGACTACAGTGTTTATACAAAGCTGATGATATCAGGACAGAGAAACCAAGAATCTGGCTTCCCTCTCTTTGGCCAGCTAGTCTGCACTTTTGCCCTTCTAGTTATGAAAGCTAATAGGAAAGTGACTAGTTATGATCCAGAGTCATACAGCGGCAAGGTTTGAGCCAAATACAAATGATGACAGAAGTCTGGGTTTAGAGCTGAGTGATCAGCAACAGAGCATCCACAGTCGCGAGCTCTCACTGGTCCCATCCATATCTGTAAACAGTGGATACTTCCAATCCCATCAGACTCTCTTAGAAGATCCTATGAAATGACCACTCCATTTCTTGAGATTGAAGTAAAGTGCTCACTAAAGGCAGCCCTTTGAGTCTTCTGTTAGGCTGTTTGCTTTCTGTGTGATCCACTGTCTCTACTCATTTCCCAGTGGGACTCGGGTGTCAGGGTCGCTGACGGATTATCACATCATCTGGGAAGCTGTCCTTTCTAAGCCCCATGTGTTGAGCAGGCTTAAGCCTCAGCATTTGTCCCAGTCAAGATGGGAACCTTCTCCCCAGAGAGATTTAATTAGTTGCTTGTCAGAACAGTGCCGATGGACGAAGTGCCTGTCTTAGATCAGATCTCTGGTTGCTCTGATGTGGGATTCTCGATTTATTTCATTTGTCTTCCTGCTTCCTCTTCTTCTCAAAATAAAGCCCCTCGCCTTTCCCTTCTCTCATCTCCTTCTCTCCTCTGACAGGATAAAATATCCCTCATTGAGTTAGCAAGATTCATTCTCCCAGGCAACTGTCTTGAGCTCTGGAGCCTGTGGAACACCTCCCCAGGAGAGACAACTATGTGGGCAAGCCTGGTTATCAGTCCCAGCACAAAGAAAATGGATGTAAGTTATGAAGTAGGCACAACCATTGTAGGCTTAGAGTCTCAGCTCAAAATTTAGTAACCTTTTCATCTCCAGGTTTCTCACTTTTGTCTTCTATAAAATGACTGTACTAGTTATACAATATAGAAAAAGAAAAGAAAATCTTTGTAACCCTATACACTCAGCATACCTTTTTAAGTTCTCCAGAGTGACTGGAATAAATTCTCTCTCAACACACTATTTGTTTTCACAAGTTAGTGGTAAGCTCAGAATAAAATTTGTTAATGTATGTATATCACAAATATTTACTGTTCTCCTACAGATACTAGATACTATGTAAACAACTGATGAAGGAAAAATAGCACACTTCAAACCCAACCTCATAAAAATAACTTTTCTGCCTTTAGGATGCTAAAAGTTTGAAGGGAAGGTGAAGGAAAGGCTGGCCATAAATACAAGCTTAAAACACAGTGTGGTAGACACTGTCTTGGCAGTGTGCCTGGTGGCAGCCAGAGGCCCACTGACAGACAGATGGAGACCCAAACCAGAACTTTGGAGATAGAGAAGGAGGTTGCTCATAGCCTCACTGCCCATGTGAGATAGCCTTGCAAAATACGGGTGTGATCTATGGTGGTAGGAATGTATGCTATAAGGAAGGTAGTATAGTATACAGGGTCCCCAAAATAGATTAGGAAAAGATAAAGAGTGGTATGTTCAGGAACCTGTAGGCACAAGCTAATCAAAATGCAAAGCCAGAATCAGTCAGAGGCTTATTTTCAGAACCTTCTGGAGCATATGCAGGGCCTTTTAGATGCTCTTGGTTGCCTTCTTTCCAAAGGTGCCACCTGGTTCTCTCATCACACCTCATTTATTTGGTGGCATTTGTCTGAAAAATAATCAAGTGTTTCCCCTCTTCCTAAGTCACCCCTGCTTTTGCTGAGAGATACAATACACCCAGACTAAAAACCACACTTCACAGTCTCTCCTAGATATAGCAATGTATAACTCAATAGAAATTCCAGCCAGCATTAGTGTATACTGGCTGGAGAGTGCGTGAACTTAAAGTGTGGGTACATGAACCCCTTCCAATAAGCCAGCAAATATAAAGATAATTTGAAACTCTGAGACATGCTATCTTCAGCAGTGAAGAGTCTAGAATAAATTGTTTATTGAAAAGCATTTATTTTTATAAAAGATTAGTATTTAAAAAGGAATTCAGAATACTAGGATACAAGAGACACAAATTCAGGTCCTAATTTAAAAGGTCCAATTGCCATTCTGGATAGGACATTAACTATCAAACAGGACAGTCCCGTGAAAAATAGAAATAAGGCCTCTTCCACAGAGACATTGCAATCATTCAATGACTATAACAGCGGTAATAGATGACACGCGTAGCTTCCTGTATGCCCAGAAGTTTTAGACATTTTATAAATATCATTTCACTTACAACATAAAATTTCGTATAATCTAGTGGGGTTGCTATTTATAGATGGAGCAAATGAAATAGAAAGATTAACTAACGTTTTCTGGGTCATAAAGCTTCTAGACAGTGCATTTTAATTAGGACTGAGATCATCACATGGAAAACACTTTAAAATACTGTAAAGCACATAGATAGGTAAGACAATCTAGGAAGCCATTTTCATTTACATGTTACTGCTAAAGTACATAATATATGCTAAGCATTGGCCTTCCATCACGTTTGTTATTTCTTTAAAGATGTCATTGGCTGTCTCGCGAAGCCTCAAATGGTTTGAAAATCATTATCGCTTGATTTTTCAGAGTTCTTCATTTTGTTCTGAGTGCCTTTTATACCCTGTTTTTCTCTAAAGTTCTACAATGTGAGTAAAGGGCTAGGTGATTTGCTCTTTTTTCTCTGAATCTAACACATCTGAGGATTCAGCAAATGTCATACGCGTTTGCTGAACCCTCTCCATCCCTCTTGGGAATGGAGACTTTATGGTGGACGCCATCTCTAATCCTCAGATGTTTCCACCACTCCTGCCTCTGCCATGGAGAGGCTTAATTATCTTATATTATAATTAACTAGTTATATTTCCACTTCAGCTTACAGGTCTCTTCTTCAGATGCATATAGCCATCTGTTTAACCCTTTTAAAACAAAATGCCCTTGTTTGATGTGGGAAGCTTTTGATCTGGGAAGGTCTCTGGGGGGCGATGTTGCCACTGGGCTGGTGGTCGTGGGCACTGTAAGGAAGCAGGCTAAGTGATCTATGAGGAGCAAGCAAGTCAGTACCAGTCCTCCATGGCCTCTGCATCAGCTCCAGTCTCCAGATTCCTGTGATGTTTGAGCTCCTGCTCTGAGTTCCCTCAGTAATGTGGAAGTGTGAACAAAATCAACCTGTTCCGCCCCCAGCTGTTATAGCAACGGTGTTAATCACAGCAATAGAAAATATAGCTAAGGCATTCTTTGATCCTTGTGTATACGGGCTGCACTGTAGATATATCAAGAGGGTCGAGCAGCTCTTCTCTGCATATTGACTGGTTGAGGGCTATAGTAGTCTCAACCTCCTGAAAAAGCAAGCAAACAAACAAAAGGAAGAAAGCTTTTTTGATGATGGGTAAAACTATATTTATCTGTGTGCTTGAGGGGTTATATTTAGTCTTAAAAACTATACTGACTTAGGAAAGTGACAATCGTAGGAGATCCCCTAGCATCTATGGGTATTTGGCTATTTTATGGTACCAGACATATTCTCTCCTATTGCGTGGGCCTTAATCCAGGTAGATAGCTATCACCACTAAGGTGTAAGTTTCCGTTGCACCAATGGAGATAGCTTGTGGTGCTGGTCACTGTTGTCTATAGGCTTTATAGCCAGGAAGAACTATTGCTTGCTTTTCTCCCTTGCCCTTTCATAAAAATTCATATATGAATTACATATGTGGAGAGAGAAAGGGTTAATAACATCACCACACAGAGTGGCAATGTTCTCTCAAAAACCATAGACTAGCTAGCAAAATTCCTGTGCCAAGCAAGAGAAACTTCCCTTGGAGTAGTTGGTCAATATAAGATATGGCCTTTGCCCTTGATTGCCTTACGAACTCAGAGGTAATACTCTGTTGCTGAAGACACCACACACCAACTACACTTTAGACACTTGGGACACACCATATACACTTCAGGACATAGAAAAAACAAGCTGAAATTGACCTGAAAACCTCCTCCCTGAAGTCTCGCTCTCAGTACCTGAAACTATATGGAAATTTCATCACTGTAAGTACATTGACTTTATCAGCATATATGTTTTGTTTTATGAAGTTTAAGGGACTCGATGTGTTAAATATACGTGTTATATCTTGTGAACCCACACTAAATGGAATTTTTCCTGAAAATCTAATGGTCCCTGGTCTTTTGCTTTGCATTATGGTAGATAACCCTGTGGCACCATTGTCCGGTCCCTTGCTAATGTTTATGCTTTACTTTAGAAATTTCTAGAAATTTAAATACTACCTGAACTTGTGTGAGGGTTTGTCCCATACTATCCATTATGAAGGGACTTTCCCCATAACATTCCATCAAGAACATGGACCAAGTATTTTAAAATCTTCATATCATCACTTTGTGTTTAGGATTTCTCTTCTAGCTTAATTTTTTCTCCTCTGAGAGTGCAAGTTTAAATGGAAGCCTCTGCTTCAATTCCTCCTACTTTGATATGGACAAAAGGACCTCATCTTTTCTACTCAATTCATCAGGATTAACACTAATCATTTTATACTCCAAATTTTAATTTGTCCTCCAAATGAACCCCAGATAGCTAACTGAAATTCTATGTAAATTCTAATGAAACTGGTTTGTTTCTTCTTTTATCACTAGATAATTGAGGAAATAATTAGCAAATTATACAAATTATAGAGTAACTTGTATACTTTATTTCATTTTGAATTTAAAATGTAATTTATGGCCACCTATTTCTTAATCAATTCTAACTGCAACTCTACCACTAAACTGCTGTATACTAAATAAAGCCAATATGTCTCAATTTTCTCATTTGAGAAATGACTCTAATAATACTATTAGCTGAACCTTTTGGAAAATTAAATAAGTTGATACATGTAAAGCATTTAGACAGCCTCCTGGATTTATGTACTGAAAAATTTATTTTTCACTATTATTACTTTTGAATAGTAATAACTTTATTTGTAACTATTTGTAAGTTATCTGCATAATGGTAAAGTCATATCTTCATTTTTGAGAAAGTGTGCATTGCTGTGATTTTGTGATCATTTGTATAACAGAAATAAACTTCTTCAGTTTTTTTATAGTAATTCCCTCTGCAAAACATTTTAAAATGTTGTCAAGAGTTTAAGCCCCCTTTCTCATTATGGTAATATGTTAAGAGATGGAATTACTTTTTCCTTTGGTTATTTCAATATTCCCATTCATTCTTCAAGGTTATCATGGGTGTATACATTTGACCACAGCTGCTCCTTACAACCTCCCTCCAACTCCTCTTAGAACCTTTCCAACAAAGTCCCCTCCTGATTTCATTTCCTATTTCTTTTTTTAAGCCCACAAAGTCTAAGTAGAGTTGTTGATATCACTGAGACATTCACAAGAAATGGTCATCCACCTAAGGACCCCACTCCTGAGGAAAGATGATTCTTCTTCTCCTAGTAGCCACCAACTGCCAATAATTCGCCTGTGTACCCTCCTCTGTTCAGGCTGAACAATTGATTAACTTGATCTGCAGGTAACCACAAGTACCAGAGTTTCTGACTGTTATGGCCCTGTCATGTCAAGAAAATACTTGTTTTATCCCAGTCTTCTCTGAATTCTGGGTTTATGAAAACACTCTACCACCTTTCTGTGATAGTCCCTGAGCCTTGCAGTGGAAATACATATATAGGTATTCCTTTAGGACTGAGCGCACTCTATAGACAAACCTTTTCTGCATTTTGAATACTAACAGCTCTTCTTTATACTCTGGCTAGTTTTGAGTCTCTGTATTAACAACGCCACTTCCTGCTAAAGAAGTTTCTCTGTTAATGGGTTAAAAGTTCTACTAATGGAAGGCAGGTTGATACTACACCCACTTTATAAAATAATAATTCTAGGTTCTCCCTTAGGGCCTATGACCTTTCTAGTCATGGGTTCCTGGCCAGGATTATAGGAGAACTAGAACAGGCTTTAAAGTCAATTAAATGATGGTTAGTTAACCATGTAACTTTCATGACACTAGGAAATAAGATTGCTTTTAAAATGTTTTAGTTATACTGGTTGTTCTGCTTTCATTTATTTTGATTATATTATATTAGCTTGTATAATACAATTTCCATTCAATTATATAATATACTTGGAGCCAGTCCCCTTACACCTGTCTACTATCACCTTCCTCCCTTTTCCATTAGTTCTCTTTGTTCCCCTTCTCTTTGCTCCTAATTTCAAGTCATTTTTAACACATGATTTCCTGCATCCAGAGAACCTAGAGTTAACAAATGAGAGGAAAGTCACAGTATTTGTCTTTCTGAGACTTAGTGCAGATAATATGATATTTCCAGTTGCATCCATTTTCTGATAAATACCACAATTTAATTCATATTCATGGCTGGAAAACTCCATTGTGAATATAAACCATTCTGTATCCACTGCTCAGTTGATGAACATGAAAGTCGGTTTCATAACTTAGCTAATGTGAACTGTGCTGCAATAAACACTGATGTGTCGTGTCTCTGAGTATGCTTATATGGAGTGGGAGGAGGATGAGGGGGAGGGAAGGGGAAGGGAAGGCAGAAAGATACCCAGAAGTGGTAGATCTGGGCTACATGATAGTTCTACTTTTAGTTTTGTGGGGAACCTCTGAATCATTTTCATTGGAAGCAGTTTGATTATTTTGAGGATGTTGTCTAAATGGACTCATACAGTACCAAGCAATGTGAAGCTGTTTTAAGAATGGATAATTTTATTACTGTCTACTATTGCATTGTATCTAGTTGCCAGAATTTAATCATCTGACCACTTATGAGCATCCCAGTGTTTCACTATCAGGAATGGACTTGCCACGGACATTTTTGTGTGCATATTTTTTTACAGATTTAACTTTTCTGTTACCCTGGAACAAAATATCCAAGAATATTAATTATTATAATTTCAATCCAACTGCCATTGTAAGAGAGATTGTAATTTTCATATATATGATATATATAATTTCATAAATGTATATACTTTTTTAGCTATGTAATCTATGAAAATACAGAATATTTTGGGTGATGAGATATTCTACACTTTTATCACAGTACTCATTGCAAAGTTCTATGAGGATACCTTAATACCTAGTAAACAAAGGAATTTAAATGGGTGGGTTTTAGTTTTAGCTCAATAAAGATGTTATTTTAAATGGTTGTTATAGGAGAAGATCTAATTATATTACAAAATATATCTCATTTCTTTTTAAAAAGTTGCAATGTACCAAGAACTTTACCATGTGACACACACAAGGTACAAGGTTTTATATACATCAATATATGTATCTATACATCCTTTATATGTAATTTAGTCATCATAAAAACTGGGTCACAGCATATATTGTTAATGTTGGTGATGTTTCAGCACCAAACTACTTGAATTCAGATCTCAGCTCATCACTAACTAGCAATGTCACTTAATCAATGGAGACCTTCAGATCTCGGTCTGTAAATAAGAATTTGAGATTGCTGTTCTGTGTGAGGGGTTCATGAAATAATGCATGTGAAGCACTTAGAACACTGTGTAATGCCATTATCATTATTAAATTTACGAAGACATTTTCCTTTTAGCAATTTGTAATTGAATGGTAATAGTGTTATGAGAGCATGAGCCATGATGATGAATAAAAGATGAGCACTGTATGCATGGGGAACAAGAGAAGCAGCTGACCCTTAGGAAGTTCTGCTACACACAGATCCTGCATTGCTGCACATAGATGTATACATTTTCTCCACACAAAGTCGCATGATAAGTCTGTTATTTATCTCCATCTTATAAGAGAAGAAACAATCTCATGTGAGTTGGAGAACTCCCAGAAGCAAGTATTTGATGTAACTAAGATAGGAAATTAGAACTTTGTGCTCTCTGGAGTTCAAGGATTTCCTCTTCCATACACAAAAGGGATTGATATGAGACTCATTCTAAAATACTATAATTAACATGATAGTAAATTTTTTAAAAACTTTTCTTCCCTCGTTATTTGGGAAATAGACATTAACACTTCAACTATTTTGTTTAGAATATAATATGTAATAGAAGGAAATGTCAGCCATACATCTGGCACACACATGTAGTGGCAGCACATGGAAAGTAGAGGAAAAAGAAATGTGAGTTCAATATTATTCTTAGTTACAAAGCAAGTCTATGACTGACTGGCGCACACACACACACATACACACAGAGGATGGGGGAGATCCCTAATATAGTCATTGCAAAAGGAGCCCAAGGATTTGCAACTGTTTAGAAGTTGAACCACAGTTTGCAAATAAGCAAGTCAAGAGTTGGAAAAATTGATTTTCAGAGTGTCCAGAAAGAAACAAAGAAATATTTTTAGATACTAGAAGAAAACAGCTAATAATTCTATACCAACCTCAATTCAAACATAAACAGAATAAAGAGACTCCCAAATTAAGAATCAGAAGAGAAAATTGATTGCATTTCTGAAGCTTCATCACCCTTGAGTTCATGTTTGAATTCTTTCTTTTTTATTTTTCAAACTCTCTCTTTAGAAACTGCCAAGTGTTGTAATAGATGTGAAAAGGAGACAACAAAGGAAAGTTGTTTCCTTTGTAGTGAGCCTCAAAGTTATTCATCCCATCCCTCAGGTTTATGGAAAAACTTGCCTACAAGTCTCTTCTGGAAGAAAAACTCAAGGATTTGGAAGCTTATTTGGAAAATTAGATCTTCCTGATCCTGGAGTCATGTGGGAGGCAGAATCACACTGCTTGGTCTTACTGGTGACTGGCATGGTGAATGAAGAACTCTGGACGACAGCCCACTAGATTATTCTCAGAGCTCTAAGTGCCCTGCTTCATGTGTTGGGCATTCTGTGATTTATCTTAGTTTATTTTACTATGAGCAATAAAAACAGGGTCTGTTTCCCATTTTATTAAAAGGAAAAAGTCTTGGTCTATACCATGGGCTTCTCTCAACTACAAGAAGTGACCTTAAAATTGGCTGAGATGCTCTGTGAGAAGGACAAACTGTAATCTGCACTTTCCGGGAGATGCTGCAGAGACCAGCTTCAGATGTGTCTCATTTTGCATTGCTAGTAATGGCTTGGAAAGAGGCCATAGGCCTATTAGGGTAATTATATCCACAGACGAAGGAAAGTAAGATGGCGTGGTAGACAACAGGGAAGGGACAGTGTAGAGCAAGCTATGGAGATAAAAATGTCAGAAAATGAACAAACGAGACCACATGGAAGGAAAGCTGGAAACATGCAGCTGGAAAAAGACACGATTTAGATGATTTAAAACACAGAAGGCGCTCTCTCTCTCTCTCTCTCCAATTCTTTCTTTCTCTTCTTCTTTCTTTTACTTTTCTTTCTATTTTTATTTCATTGTAAATTTTTTTCATACACTATATTCTGATTATGTTTCCCTTTCATTGACTCCTCTGAGGTCCTCCCCACCTCCCTGGATCCATACCCTTTCTGTCTCTAGTTAGAAAACAAACAAACCTCTAAAACAATCATTTTAAAAATGAGATTCAAAAAAAGCAAACAAATCAAAACATGGAAAAACAAACAAACAAAGGAAATCGGTGTCATTCTTCTTAGCAGTAGGCCCCTACTTGGAAAACAGCAGTGGTAAACAGGCATCTAGCTGAGTATTAGCCCCAGACGTGCTTGTAACGCAATGGGGGGGGGGGAAAGAACACTAAAAGTTGGTGTTCATGTGTTGTTGTTTTGCAAGATACATTTTTTTCTAAACACATTCATTTCCATTGTCTGCTTTGATCATAAGCCCAGAGATGTCAAAGAAAAAGAATGAATTCTTAGTTGAAGAAATAAGAAAAGGCCAAGTAAATTGCTTAAAATTAAAGGTTTTGTTACCAAAACACAGGACTAAAATCTGAATTGCCTAACTCCCCATTCTTTTCACAGTATCTTGCCACTGTGCCCTGGATCTCACCACAGTGATAAAGCATTGACCTCTTTCTGGTGTTGTGCTTAGTTTTGTTTCCTGTTAAACTGAGTTTAGTAGTTCTATACTCTGGAGTATGGCAGGAATGAATGCTCACCTTCGTCCCACCTATCTCTTTGGGATGAAGCAAGGCAGCATGTCAAGGTTGATAGCCTTGGGGTCTGATGCTCAAGCCTTATAATGATGCTACTAACTGGAGGAGCAAACCATGTGCTTTTTCCAGTTTCATGCTGTTGGGCTAAGTGAGCGGGTCACTGACTTCACGCAGGATCGGTCTCTTTCAAAATCTAAAAGATGAGCAGGTCTATAGAAAGCAGGTAGTCAGAGATGGAGACCATGAAGCCTAAGAAGACCCAGGCAGAGAGAGAAAAAGACCATATATTATAATTTCTCTCCTAGAAAACATTTTTATGGCCAACGGGCACTTTTAAGCATTTTTTAACCTTTGAAAAATTAATTTTCTTTTTATTTTCTTATGTTCTTGTTAGAGCACTCCTCTCTTAAGGGTGGCTCTGGTATTTTGTCCTATAGATTATGAGGTGTGAGTGTTTGTATCCACCTATTTCTTCTCATCTGTGAATAGCAGATTAAAAATGAGTGTAAAGCGTCTTTGAAGTCTGACAGTAACATCATAATGGCTCTATTTTCTTTGGTAAATGTCCATTGGTCTGTATGGATAAGGGCCTGACAACCTAGTCATGCAATGATTCTTTATTCCTGCTCCCTAAAAGATTACCCATTAACTGATCAGAATACAACTAATTGCATTCCTTAACAGTTGGGAATTGGAGTCAAGAGATGCTAACTTTATTTTTTCAGAAAGTGACTGAAAAGAAGAAATAGAGTTGTCAAATGTAGAGGGGGAGGAGAGAAGAACTGTAGATAATAAATCACAGTAACAGAGAGCATGATGAGAGAGCTTCTGACAGTGGAGGATGCACTGAGTGACAGACACTGTGCGTTCAGCTTGGTTGCTTCCCATGCCTGCATCTTTCCTTATGGTCTGCTTTCATTTTGGGGATTTTTTTTTGTTTTTTTTTTTTTTGTTTTATTTCTTTTTATCATTTTTCTGAAATTGTTACTTTTAACTTTTTATAACAAGGTCATGTCATTAAAACAACAGATCGATTAGCTGGCATCTTGTTACTACACTAGTAAGTCCACATAAAATATTTTTCAGATCTACAGACATGACTCAGTGGGTAGGTCTGCTTCCTGAATTCAGGGGGCCTGAATTTAGACTGCCAGAACCTACATTAAAAGTTGTGTGTAATCATCCACAGACTCATAAACCCAGTGCTGTGGGTGGGAGATAGGAGACAGGATTGATCTGAGGGGCTTGCTTGTTTTAGACATCTCTGGGTTCAATGAGAGGTCTTATCTCTCATTGGAATGGGCAAAGGAATAAGGCAGAGTGACACAGCAGGAAACAGATATCCTCTGGCATTCACATATATGTATCCCATACATACACACACAAACCAAAAACTTTCCTGAGTCAGAAATCAACTAAGTTATCTATGTATATATTTAAGTTTATGTATATATGTATGTATGCATGTATATAATATATTCATCCTTGCACAAAAGTATTATGCATTTAGACATATTCAAAGCTATTATTTATCAAATATTACATTGGTGAAAACATTAAATATTAGATTTTATGGTGTACACACAGATTATTAACATCCAAGGAGTCCAAGGAAGGTGATTATAGAAACATACAACATACCTATGATTGTAGTACTGGAGGTCAACAGCAGCTCTGGAAATCACTGGGAACACTACAGCTCAGATGAAAAACTTTCAGAAGAGATATGCTGAAGCTGACACTTAAGGCTTGTTTGCCACTTTCAAAGTCAAAAAGGGTAATAATCATTCCAGGAAGAGGCTATGATTTGAGCATGACCAGCAGGATGTGGAAGAAGAGCTTGAAGTTCACTTGGTTACTGGAAAACAGCACACACTTCAAGAGTGAAGGGATAAAGCTTCAGAAATGAGTGTAGGCCATACACAGAAACTCATACATCATATTAACAATCTTGGACTTTACCCTGACAGAGTTGACAGGAGCGAGTTGAGATGAGGCGTTTATGATGAGATCTTGTACAGTGATTTCCTCTGAGTTGATTCAGCCAAGTGAGGGGAGATGTTACCAGCTGAATTTTGCAGAGATGCAAGGGAAAGTTCTGGAACTTATCATAGACTTGTGGGTGTTCCAAGTTCTTTTGGAAATAAAGGACACCACTTGAGAGTGCTTTAAAATGACATCAATGTAAGGAAATGGAAGAAAAAGATGAAGGCAGAAATATATAAAGGTAGAATGGAACCTCAGCTGGTCCTGTGGGGGATTAAGAAAAGAGGAGAGCCTTGTAGTCAAAAGCTATCCCTTCATTCTCCAAGAAAGATCTGAGCACTGGACCATGAAACTCAACAGGTTGGAATTAGGGTTCATGTAGTCATTCCGGTGGACACAGTTGATAGGTAATTATATGAATCAGCCTGAAGCTCAGGTCAGATGGCTGTTCTGAATTTAATATTATATTAGCGATGAGTGTGGCCTTTTGGGGTTCATGTATCCTTTGATGATCTAAATAAAAAGCAGAGGCCTCTCTGTCCCCTAAATGGGGCTGAAATATATCCCCATGAAATTCTGGGTATTTGTTTTCTTCTATTTAAGATCACTCACTGAAACTATACCTTGAACAGCATCATGCAATGCTTTAATTATTTAAACTAGTTAGTTTCTGGAAGCATCCACAAGATGTCAGGACCTATCCTTTAATTGACCTACATTTTATAGCATGTATATATTGAACCATTTTACAGGAGAGAACATACCTGGGTTCCTACCTCTGTCACTACAAGGCGAGGGTAGAAATCACACAGTGATCGGTGTGATTGGCAAGTTAAAGCTCATGTCTGCACTCCATGGTGGGAACCATGTGTCCCCATCATGATGGCCCCAAAAAGGCAACAAATGACTTCCTGCCAGGAAGGGAGGCAAACAAAGAGGCTCTGTCCAGGAACTTTATTGAAACCATCCTGTGGTATCTTTCACTGATGTAGTGTGTTGCTGGGAAAGATGATTTTGGCACTAGACTGACAGATCCAGAGTCTGGACTGTCAGGCTGAACCACAGGCTGTTAGATTAAAAGTGGCCCAGCAGTCATACAGCTTACTACCTGCTTCTGGTGGTAGGGTATTGACTACCTTGGTCATTTTTTCAGTTTTGTTGGTGGTATAGTAAAAAAGAGGAAGACTCTGCATTATGCTAATTGACTGGTGATTTTCTTTCTTGCTTTTCTTTTAAAAAATAAGTTTTATATTTTATGTGAATACTCTTGGCTTTGTCCATCAGGCTTCTCTCTCTCTCTCTCTCTCTCTCTCTCTCTCTCTCTCTCTCTCTCTCTCTCTCTCTCTCCCCTCCCTCCCAGGGAGAGCATTTGTGGGCTTCATACATGTATGTGTGCAAATGCATGTGAATGCACATGTATACTTGGACCTGGAGGCTACAACATCAGATGTCTTTCTCCATTTCTCGACCCTTTATTTACGGAGGCAGGGTCTCTCACTAAACCCAGAAGCTATCAGTTCAGCTAGGGTGCCTGGCCTCTGAGCTGCAGGCATCTGTTTGTCTCCACCTCTCCAGCCCTGACATTACAGCTACGCATTGCTATACCAGTCTCTCTTATGAGTCACAGAACTCAGTTAACAAGTCATGGTAAAGGAGTCATCAGAGAGTTAGGAAGTTAAGCTGACTTTCTACGGCAAACAGCGTCTCTGTCTTTATCTGAGGAAGACCCTTGGCAACAAGCATTCTGTTTATCATGTTTCTTCTTGAAAACTTGCACAGTTAAAAAAGTGTTTACACAGTTTGGACGTACTTTAAAAAAACATTTTCAATGGTACAGAAAATTGTTGGAAATCAGAGATGTGTAAAGAGAAATTCAGCTTTTTAGTAGCAAAACAGTGAGCATAGATTCAACTTAAATTTTATCATAAATGTATAAATGCTTCTTGACTTCCCAAGCCTCTTTCTAAACCAACAGTGGCACCAGTTAAAATCCTCAATATGTCAGAATCATCATCCTACAGACTAGCATCTTTTATGCATCACTTTCCTTTATGCTAGAAGTACCTTGGCTGCTGGGTGAATAGTAGCGTCCCTCTAAAGTTTACCTGTGCAATCCCTGCACCCCATGTTGTAGTAGTCAAAGCTGGGGCCTTAGAGAAAATTACTAAACTATGAAGGTTCTACCATACGGCATGTGGTGAGTGCCCTGTCAAGAGGTCGAAGGGAGCTAGTGGCCCTGCTTATTCCACCCTAGAAGGATATAGGAAAAGGCTCTTACCAACACGGACTCGGAGATTACATTTATTTTACCCATCTGGCCTTTAAAACATGAGAAAATTCTGATATTTTGCAACATCAGCAATACCCACTCAGCTGTTCTACCCATTTTACTGATGAGACAAGTAGGCTTATCAAACTTTTCAGGGGCTGGAGAGATGGCTCAGTGGTTAAGAGCACTAACTCCTCTTCCAGAGGTCCTGAGTTCAATTCCCAGCAACCACATGGTGGCTCATAACCATCTGTAAGTGTATCCGATGCCCTCTTCTGGTGCATCTGAAGACAGCAACAGTGTACTCGTATAAATAAAACGTAAATAAATCTCTAAAAGAAAAAGACTTTCCAAGTTGTTGATTCCTGTGGCAAAATGTTGAGAACAATTTAGAAACGTGTCTTGGGGGTTTGTCTCTTGTGTCCATATCATTAAGAAAAAGGAAAGAGCAGATTTTAAAACTGCTGAAGTGCTCTGCTTAGGAGCCTGTGATTATCTGATATTGGGTATCCTGAATACAGACAAGTCTCTATGGGGATCAGAACATGGAGTTCTGACTCAATAATGAGTTAATCACTTATTAATAAAACATATATGCACAAGAGAAGCCTGATTTTCAGTCCATGCTCCCTAGAAATTTTCTCAGCATCACCTGACTCTGAAGCAATTGCTTCATCTCTTCTGCTTCTCTGAAGACAGGAACCAGAGGCTGACAGGGCTGTTAGCCCTTGAGCATTTACTGCAGCTGAGTACAGGAAATGAGAGAAAAAACACGGAGCCTAAGTTCCTTCCTGGAGACAGATAAGAAATCTCAAAAGGAGAATGGAGTTGCAGCCTTGTGCTTTGCCTGGCCTGCTACTCTGAGTTTCCAATCAGGAGTGACACTCATGGCCTTCATCTGGGAGTGCACTGTTGTGTGTGCTGAGGGTGGGGGGATCGGAATCTATTCGCTGGATTTCCATTCAGTCTCTTGAATTCATTCAGTGGAGCTCGTGGGCATCTTATGAAATAGACTGCTGAGAGACAGCATCGTTTAGAGGTTCAGTCTTGTGCGTGAGGACTCCCATGTGTAAAGAGTGTGGTGTCCTGGGGAGGAGGCAACAACATGCAGACAGCTTGCTTCTCCCCTCCGTTTAAAGGAGCATTGGCAATAGAACAATGCAGGGTCTACAAATGGTCTGATGCCAGAAATTCAAATGACTGCAAGCCAGGCAGGTGGTGTCAAGAATGGAAGCCAGAGCTTTGTAAAGGAACCCGGCATCAGAAACTCCAGTTAATTGAATACATGGTACACCAGATGGTGGGAGGGTTTGCACGGAGTGTATGGGTGCTAATTTACCAGTGAGATCAAAGTTGCCAGGTCCCTACATTTTGTTTTAGATCTCTAAGTACTCCAGGAGTGGTATAGCATACCCATTGTCCCAGTACTTGGGAGGCTGAAGCAGGAGAATTGTTAAGTTTGGGACTAGCCTGGACTGCATGGAGAGATCTTACTCCGAAGAAAACAAAAATTCAAAATATATAAGAACTATGAATCTGAATATAACATGTATAAATTTCAAAATACTGCTAAATAAAAAAAAAAGTGTCATTCCTTTTAAACATCTGATGTCAATCCGTGGTGGAGTTGGTTAGATTTTTTTTTCCAGGAGGCAGATTCTGAAGACTGTATTCAAGAAGCTGATTAGGGGTCTTCCTGGTGTCACCCTCTGTTGAAGGGCAGAGGAAGGAAGGGAAGAGCAACTGAGCAGAGGGACGCATTCAGCCTTAATGCATCTTAGTTAAAGCTTCCTCTGAGGAGACAGGCAGGCCTAAAACTGGAATAGAGTGAAAAGCTGCCCATGCTGTGCTTACATTAGTCAGTCGTTGGAATAGCCTGCCCTTGGTGGACAATTCATAAATGACTTACACAAGCCACTTTCCAGAAAGGGTTGACAACTGACGGTAGAAAGCTGCCTCTGGTAGGGTGTTTTCAGTCTGAAGGATCTGGAAGGCGCTTCATTGCCTATTATAAATAACAGGCAAGGCAAGTGCTTTGCCGTGTGAGTTGTTCCCCCAGCCTCCTATACTCACTTCTTTGTGTAAATTCTGAAAGAAACTACTTCAGGTTCTAAATGTCTCCTTTCTGGAGGGTCTCATGGCCTCCCCTCCACAGCTGCTCTTAGATGACAATGATGCCCAGTGTTGTCTTCTACCAACCATTTCAGATTCTCCTCTCTCTTAGCTGGTTCAAGTATCTCACCTGATGTCAGGAATCAGACAATTTGAGAAGTTAGAGTCCTGCTTGTCCACAGTGCCACCAAAGGTGGGCAACTTGTCATCACCCTGTCCCCAGGGTATAGCAGGAGTCAGAAGTCTCACCTCTTCCTGAAAGGGTCCTACTATGAAGTTGACTCTTTTTTTTTTTTTTTTGCTTATTAATGTTTTTGGCACAAAGTAAAGGTTTCAACTTATAGTTCAGTAGTACCCTTGCTATTCCACCTGGTGGAATTATCCTTTGGTAAAAAGACACTAATAACCTAGGCTTGCAAAAGTAGGGTGAATACATCTCCCGTTTGGGTTCTGGGAATGAAGGTAGATAAAGCCTTCTTTCCGTCTTGGTTTTTAAAACCATTTTTTGGACAACCTTATGGACCAATATTACTTAAGGACAATAATATCAAATGTGCATTGTTTCCAAGAAGTTAGAGCCCCATCTTTCCTATATATCATTTCAGAAAAATGTCATCCTGTGGTATTGTACACAACACATGACCATGTGGCCTTTCTCGCACGTCATTTGCTATTCTCCATGTGCTCTTTTATGATGTGATATTACATGAGATTTCATACCAGTACCTAAGTCATTCCTGAGATCATCATGTAGTGGCATCTGTGACACCCTAGGAACAGGAAAGCCAAGTCCATACTAAAAAAAAAAAGTTTATTTCCATAAAGATGAATCATTGTATCTTCAGTTGTGTTCAACTTGTAACCAAGCGGCTGTTCGTGTCTTTGCCAGTTAGTAGCAGGTCTGGGAACCAACCAGTATTGTTTCTGTTGCTGGCAAGGTGACCATTGATCGCAACAGAAACTGGCTTAGTATTGATGTGTGGGTGTTGGTTACATGCAGATTCTCTAGCCCTGCCATTGTGTCTACTCCACTGATGTTCCTATTCCAGCACAGATGTGACTGATGACAGTCCTGCTAATGTCAAGTGACAATCACTTTGTCTACCTTACTATTTAGTGCCTCTTTCTGAATGGATGTTCTCGGGAAGATAACAACATCCAACATATAGTAAATCTTCCCTCCTGGTACCTATCCAAATAGGCAGACCCATATGCTCATATCAAAGGCTATTCCTTACTCTTTTGATTTTTGTCTTTCTAGGTCCCAGTCAACACTGAATATATATATTCTCTTGAGGTACTTTTCCTAGATGATGAGCTCAAAGTCTGAAACTGTGGGAAGGTATCTCCTCATGTTTTCCTTTCAGGCAACCCCTAAATGGAGCCACCACATGCCCATTTTCATTTTTCTTTACATGCTAAGATGACCTATATATAAAACAAACCCATGTGTCTTCTTCCTCCACTTTCTCATGGTGAGAAACACCAGAGCCTGCAGACAGAAAGGTGCTTAAGAATGGCAGTGGATGGCATGAGAAAGTATGACCTGTTCATTGGGCTGACTTGTGCTTTTTAGCTCTCCTCATGCCCGAGTTGGATATTACCAGTGGATATCCTTCCACTGGTAATAAATTGCCCATGAGGTTAAATGGTTGTTTGATGTCTCTGCTCTGATGGAACCTAGCTGCATGGTCTGCTGTCTTTGCTAAAGCTTCTATCTCTACCTGTGTCTAATACCATTCAAGGATCTAAGTTTCAATTAAGGTATATTTCCCTTGTACCAGAGTCAGAAGAATATAAATTATCATTCTCCTACTAGAATGTATATAGCCTCCAAATGACATTTTCTACCATCCATCCTGATACTACAGGAGTCATTAGGTCTCACAGAGTAGCAGGCCATGTTCTCATTGCAGCTGTCATACTGAGAAGCCTGTTCTTATTCTACACACACCATTCAAAGGAGAAATGTTTTTGAATGAGTGGGTTTCAATAACTTTTAAGAATGAAATATGTGGTCTCTAAAACCTGTGGCGGTTTACCAGGATTAAAAAACAAAAACAAACAAACAAACAAACAAAAAGACAATGTTGCTCAGTGCAATCACTCATCCTCCACTCTGCAGGTACTGGGTGGAGAAGCTTTGGAAACAACCTCCATCTCAGGTTCATGTATCTTATCAAAGCCACCAATGTACTTGTAGTTTATTAGTCACTTAGATTTGTAGTATGCCACAAATAAATTGTACCATTTAGATGGTCAAGTTCTACAGCAGCCTGGATCTTTTATACTGGGTTGGAGAGATCTGGTGTCAGGACTATACATCTGAGTACAAGACTGTGTAAAGTGATTTTGGTTCCTCTTTCCAATAGAAGGCCACCATTTGCTAGAGCAATGACTACACACATGACAACCTGCTCTAGACTAACTCCATCGTACTGCGCAACAACTGTACCACTCCTTTCTCATCTGTTTTCAACTCTCCTGTTACCTCCATTACCACCTCTAGTAGACTGTCTAAGTGGATGGCAAAGAGAGTACATGCAACAAGACAATTTCAATAAACAATTTCCTCAAATTTACCTAGCTGCCTGTCTCCATGACTGTGTACTCCAGTGATTGTGGGCAAGCTATCTGCTTGCTAGCTTAAGACAAGCCTTCCAATTGAACACTAGGTGTCACCTGTGTTGTGCGTTCAAGCAAGTTTTGA
Source organism: Rattus norvegicus (assembly GCF_021556685.1). Classification (NCBI taxonomy): domain Eukaryota; kingdom Metazoa; phylum Chordata; class Mammalia; order Rodentia; family Muridae; genus Rattus; species Rattus norvegicus. The sequence goes on along the minus strand of NC_141551.1, from coordinate 35,515,046 downwards.
AGATATTTTCTCATTTCTTTGGTGCCTCTTTATTGATTCTGCCGTTTGAAATATAAATGCATTCTTCTTTGCTGAATTATCGTCTGCTTTATGTCCTAGCTACTCCTCCATTTCCTTCTCTCTGCTTACCTTAAAATCCTTTGAAAGAGTTATCTCTGTTCAATATCTGCAAATTCTACCTTTATTTTCTCCTGAAAATACTCTAGGGAGGTTTTATCCAAAACATCAGGAAACCTGCTCTGGTGCATATAGGTATCCAGTAAATATGGCTTTAATAACTTTTTAATGCTGGGATTAGACCTAGAAATGTGCACATTTTAGGCTGGTTCCTTACTAGTAAATTAACCCAAGCAATCCTTCAATAACTTGATACATCTTTACCTATAAAACACAGGTGCACAGGTGCACAGGTGCATGAGCACGCGCGCGCGCGCGCGCACACACACACACACACACACACACACACACACACACACACACCTCGTGTGTGCATGCAAGCACATTCTGCCCCTCATACCACTGTAAGGTGACTAGTAAAGTGCTTATGTTGTAGTTGCTGTGGTCAAAGTAGGAAGGTCCTCTGGTCAAAAGTCAGTGTTTTCTCCTAGTGAGTTTATTTTCTATTTTCCATGATTTAGTTTTCCTTTAAAAGTGAGCACATCTGTTTTCCATGACACACAGAACATTACACCCTCACAGTAGGTTCACTCTCTCACACACTTATTGGCTCACCTCCTTAAGCACCTTGCTTTAATAGACACCTAAGAGTCTAATCTCAACTGTTCACCCACCTTCTCAGCCTTTCACTTGGACATTTAAGAGCAATGCTCACAGACATGTTTCTGACTTTTCTCTCTACTCTTATTCTTTCCACCAATCGACTTCCAATGCTAATTTCATTTGTTTGACTAGGACTGGACAAGAAGTTGGTGGGAGGCATTTTTATTCAAACCACTATGGAAACCACCAAGGTTCAAAAAGTAGAAGTGAACTGGTAAAGAACTCTACATTCAGGAAATCAGCACACTGGCCTTTGGCCCAATCTTCTTATGTTTCCAAGTGCAGGTCTTAAGCAGCACAACCTTCTGAATCCCTGTCCATGCTTTTTCCTTGGAATCCAATATCCAAACTTTTCAAGATTCCTAATTAAAGCAACGTTTAATTTTCTATTGCTGTGATAAAATGCAATGGCCAAAGCAATTTTCATAGGCAAAATATATTTGGGCCCACCTCCAGTGACAAACTTTGCCCAACAAAGCCATTCCTCCCAAGCCTCCCTATTATCACCAACTGGGTGATAATTTAAATGCAGGATTCAGTGAGAGACATCTCATTCAAACCACACCACCAAATCCTTGATCTTCTCTATATGCTTTGATGTAAAATTTTTTTCAAAGCTATGGCCTCTTAATCAGTGTTCAAGGACAAGATGTATTCTATTCAGTTATTCTTTGAACTTCATGTTGCCTTGGAATTTTGGGGTTCCACCATGTTTGTAAAATGATTCTCTACCATCTTGAATTGAGTCTCCAATCGGGAAACCCCATCAGTCACAGAGAATCAAAACTAATACTTTAAAACCTAGATTTCAATTATTGGAATATTATTTCACATGTATAGTCCTTCTTAAAGTACACATATTTTAAAATTTTTGTATTCACAATTTTTTGTTTTTAGAAATTTCAAATGATCAAGAACCTATTTGAGCCATTCAAGGAATAACATTGGCACATTTCCTGCTCTCAATGAGTCTGCATTCTCTTGAGGGGAAGAAAGCTATTTCTCAGCAATAGTGGCAAGTATAACATTATTATATCATATGCTAAACAGTACTAGGAGGGAGGATAAGCCAGAGACTGGGGCTAGCAATGACTGGTAGTATTCTTCTGAATGAAAGTGGGAAGCAAACTCTATAAATGGCAGTGCTGCCATTCACCTTTGTAACTGTATCATCTAGAAAAATGAGAGTCTATAGTAAGCACAAGGAAACATTGTGTGAGTTGGGAGGGTGTTAATAATGAGAGCTGCTAAGAGCTCTGCCTAGTGTTCTTCCTGTAAACTGAGAGCGCGGATGATGGCTTGACAATGAGAGAAGAATCGTACTGGGTGGATTCAAAGGCAAAAGCTGACCATATTTGCTGAAAGATTGATGTGAGGGCTGAGGCAGGCCTGATGGAGTGGAGCCAGGGATCAAGGATGAAGACAAACGTTCAGTCTGAGCAACGAGACTAGAGTAACCGTGGACTAAAGTTTTGGGGTGTGGCAGGTTTGGAGACCAAGATTCAGTTTCTTTGGGACTTACACCAAGTCTATATTTCTAGGTGTCCAAGTCTCTCTGTCTCACAGTTTCCTGAGATACTTAAAGCCAAATCCTGCTGTGTATCCAAGGAAAAGCGTTCTGAATCCTTCTGCGGAAAACATCACACTGATTCCACTGCTTTCTTGGCCAGACACAGAGGCAGCCTGAATTGATGGTTGTCTTGTTTTTCATATTCCTGGAATAGCCAAGGAAACCTTTTTTTTCTTCAAATTCATCCCGAAGGCTTTATTTTAAGAAAGAAGAAGATGATTGAAGGGGTAGCATAAGGGAAGAATTGTTTGTTGAATGGTTCTGATGACGGCAACAGCTTGAGCCAATTAGTTGGTTATCATACATAACTGTCCAGGCAGTCTAACCCCAGGAACACACCACAGTTCCTTCTGAGCTTGGCCTCATACATTTAACCTTGACCTCAACAGGTTCAGTCAACTCTTGTGATTTAAAACAGCACACATACATAAAACAGGATCACCAAGTGGTTAAAGGGGGGGGGGCAGGAACCTAGCAAAGAATGTTCTGGCTCTCAATAACAACATCCAAGGGGATAATTCAGATGCAAGAAAGTCAAAGAAACCCAGGAACAAAAGTGAACAATTTGAGAGAATGAAATGAGAAGGAGAATAGAGGAGAAGGAAAAGGAGACGGAGAAGAGGAAGAGGAAGAAGAGGGGAGAAGGGATAAGAGTAGTAGTAAAATTTAAGATTGTAAACATTCCCTATCTGCCTTTGTTTTTCCTAAGCAAACTTATCAAGACCTCTTCCAATAAGAGTTAACTTAGGGATGGTAAAATCCAGGAGGGACACAGACAGACAAACAGACACACACACACACACACACACACACACACACACACACAGAGAGAGAGAGAGAGAGAGAGATTTTAACATGTAGTTAATTCTCTCTTTGCTCTAAATATAACCCTTCTTATTTGCATGTCAGTCCCAGAATGCTTTGCAACCTCACAACTCCTGGCTAGTAGTTTTAGCATCTATGTAAGAGCAAACCAAAATGTTTTGGGTGTTTCTTTGACCTAGTCTTCTCTTTCCCTGTCTTTTTTTTCATTCATTCTTGTGTTTTGCAAAAGAATTCAAGGTGGTGACCTTTGCTTGACATTTCTCCTCCTGGCTTGAAATAAACTGGAAATTGTTGCAACTTTTCCTTTGAAAACTGCATTCAATCCAATTGCCATGACTAACCAGAAGCCTTTGGGTTAATTTACTAGACAGGGAATGTTTCAGGCAGTTAGTGGGCCCTTTGATTATGTGATCATGCTATTCATTTCTGGGTGGTGAAAACAGGTTACAGCATTTGGAACCCTCTCTCTGTATGTACCTTTTATAGTTGTTCTGTTGCAAGAAAATCTTCAATTTAATGACAAGATTTCAAGAAGTGTGGTTGGAGGGCCTGCCTATAGCAATGTCAATGTCAGATCCCTAACAGATTGAATCATACTTTATGACTTGCACAGAATTCCTGCTTAGTGGAACATTTGGATTGAGAATTGGAGAGTGAGGATGGTAATAGGAGACTTAAGATTTTCTATTTTTTTTTGCATAGCAATGAACTTTTTGGATACTATTTAAATCATTTTGGGTTACTTTTTTAGGAAAAAATGCCCCACCCCATTGTTGTTTAGACCCCCATGCCCACTGGCCTCTCCAGTTTCTCTTGGCCTTTTCAAGTAGCTAAAGGACATTATGGCTTCAAAAGCCACTTTCGCCCTAGTAAATTGTGTCTTTCAACAATAAACTCAGGATTTCTTCCTCACACCTGGCTGGTTGCTCAAAGACAACAACATTGGCAAAAGAGTCACAAATCCGTGACTGTAGAGCAGAATGTGCAGGGTTTCTACCTTCCCACTACTGGGTTTTTTTTCTGCCTCATACCTACAGAACAGCACAATGCCTTGACCTGCAAGAGTCAAAGAGAGAATAATTTTTAAAATACAGAGTATGAGCAAGAAGCCGTAACCCTCACACACATCCATTTCCAGAGTGAATTTACTTTGCATTGTTAAATGCATATGTTCATGGGCTAGATGCACCAGACACCGAGTCAGACTGCATAGAGTCTGATCAGGTCTCCACTCTCCAAGGGGCTGTGTCTACTGTTTACAAATAACCTAAGAACAGCAGAGGCGCCGCCCAGTCTTTGGTCCTAACAAAGGCGGCAGCGCCACACTCCGTCCCCTAGTGAAGGAGGACTGAGGACCCCCTAGAAGGGAGTCTGCTGCCATTTCCTTTTTAAGGGCATAGCTCGGAAGATGGGAGATCGGTGTAGGGGTTGGTGGGAAGCTTAGGTGTTCAGAGGGGCTTGGCCCCGGAGCCTAGGGAACCTCTAGCGGGGCTTTCGCCCAGGGCTGCAGCATCCTCGTCTGGAAAAGTCCCTCGCGCCCTCTGGCGGTCGAGGAGAGGGTTGACTCCGCGGAGCTAGCAAGAAGAGGGAGGGGTGGAGTGGAGTGGGGGTGGGGGTTAAAAAAAAAAGAAAAGAAAAAGTGGGTGAGGCAGATGCAAAGAAGAAAATCAATAGGGATAAGAGAGAAGAGGGAGGAGTCTCAGATCAGCCATTCCTGCCTTACGGGGTCCCAGCTGGCACCACAAAAGAAAAAGAAAAAAAAAAAAAGCAACAAAAAACAAAAAAGAAACCCGGAGCCCGGCGTGAACGCCAGTGGAGGAGGGTGCGAGTGGCGGGAGGCGGGTCGGGGCGAAGGGGGACCGGGGAGATTTACTATTGTCTCTGGCAGCCGCCGCGGGAGCTCGGGAGGGGGGCGGAGGCGAGAGGAGGCGGTAGCACCGGCCAGCGCACCATTCGCTCCACCTGATCTGGGGCGCTGTGCGCTGAGCCAAGCGCGCGAGCAGCAGCAGCAGCAGCGAGGCAGGCATCCCCTGCAGCCAGAGCCACCACCATGTCCTACCAGGGCAAGAAGAACATTCCTCGGATCACGGTGAGTCCGCCGGTGGCTCCTTGCCGGCCGCAGGAGGGGTGGCTTGGATGCCATTGGCGTGCCCCATCGGGTCCCCGGGGAAATAGGGACCCGGCGCGGTCCGGGTGCTGGAGTGCGGCGGTCAGTCCAGACGGCGCAGACGGCGCCACACTGATGCAGCGACCCTGGGGTTTGAGGAAATCAAAACAAAGAGGAAAACCTTAAACACTGAGGCAGAGAACTTCGGGTTGTTTGTCCAATTCCACCGCCTAGAGCGTATGGCTCACAGGGCTTCGCGGAACCCAGCCTCGCCAGGGGCGGGGGGGTTTCTCCTGAAGCTTGAGGTGTGCTTTTTGTTGGTGTATCTTTTAGGTCTGGTAGGGTATGAGAGATGACACCTTTCTCCACTGGTAGTAGGCAGCCCGACCGCGCCCCTCTTCTTGCTTGGGCCTTAAGGTTTTGATCCCAGCGCCTTCGAGAGGGCGCTATGGGTTCCCGGACTACTAGTCCTAGGGGGATACCCTCCTTCCCCACATATAGGTTTGGGTGTGTCAGATTGGAGATTCAATAGTTAACATGCAATGAAAATGATTAACTTTATTTCCACCTTAATTGTATACCTTTTTCCTGCCATTCCTATTCCTCCTCCCAGAGAAAACTGAGTTTGCAGACAACATTTTAGTTCGCAGTTGCACACAGACGCTGAGTGCATGTGGTGTCCAACTGCTATTGTGTGCTAGAGTGAACCGTCTCCGGCTGGTTGGTGTCATGCTCTAAGTGTGCAACTAGGGTGGAGACATGCCTTTATCAGCTTCGGAAACGATCCCTTCACCCAGCTAGGTGGTGTCCTGGACAAAATACCTCTCTCCCAGCCTGAGAGTCCTCCCTGTTGAGTTGATTTAATGCCCTGAATTGTGGGGACATATGGCAGTCTGGGATAGCATTAAAACAAAAAAGCAAGAGCCAGTGGCATTTGGTAGTTTAGCAGGAAGCAGTATGGTTGTATTAAGATGTGATGTGATGTGATGTGATGTGATGTGTGTGTGTGTGTGTGTGTGTGTGTGTGTGTGTCTGTGTTAGAGGAATGGGTGGCTACTCCATCTTTGCAAGGGGAACAAAGGAAGTGATAGGTGGCCACTGGGAGGCTCTGCAGCTGCCCCAGAGCTGACTTCTACCTGCCACCTACTTTCCTCTTAGGGGATCTGTCTTGATTTTGCCAGGAGCCCGAGTCTTGCACTTGCTCCTCTTACATTTGGAAAGCCCTGTGCAACTGCAGTGAAGAACCTTCTTCATACCCCTCCGGCACCGCATTGTTAAGTGACTTATTCCTATTGCAGCATTCCACCTTCAGCTGGCACCAGAGCCTTACTTCACTTTGTGACAATTGCACCCCGCCCTTACCAGCTGTCCACCTGATCCCAGGGAAGAAACCCTCCCCAGGGAGAATAGTTGAGCTGGCTAACAGATCCATTTGCCTAAGAGGCTTTGGGCTCAAGGATGTACTCCTGTGTCACTACCTGAGAACATTCACTCTCCATCCTTGAGAAACAATATGCAGCTTCTGCCAGTGTCTGTATTTGCCTGGTGCCAGTTGTCTTTGCAAAGAGATATAGAAGGTATCACCAGAAAGAATCTAATCAGGATCACAGTGTCCTTTTGATATTGGTTTCTTTAATGAAGTGGTTGGAACCACATCGCTCCTGCTACTGCAGCTGGAGGTCTGCTGCAGGCCACTTATTTACACTTAATGTACAATCATGACAAATCTCCTTTTGGGGACAGGCAGAGAACCTTCCCCCTGCTCCTCCCAATTTTTAAAGGCTTCAGTCATTCTTCTTACAGACCCAGCCTGTGACATGACATTGAGGACCACACCCATTCCTTCCCCCCACCCTCCAGGTATCATTTAAGCCACGTTTAAGGAATGATAAAGACATTTAGGCAGTATAGCCTGTCTTAAGATCCAAAGCCACTGTGGCTGTACCCTGCCCTGTTCTCAGGTCTGGGCTTGTAAGGGGTTCCCTTTTGTCTCTGCTTGGATGCTCTCCGGTAGGGTAGGGGTACTTCATTCATTTTCAGTGTGCCTCCCATCCTTTCTCTGTGCATGGGCGTGGTGCTACATGCAGCCTGTGCTGGAAGCTGGGAATACATCTCCAAGACCTGGAACCAGAACTGGGCAGTGGGTGTGAATTTCTTCAAGCCAGGCTGTCTGGCAGTCATTGTTAGAACCAGGCAGATGACAGGGAGGGCATGGCAGGGGGCGGGGCTGGTCTTTGGAGATAAGGAATCCATTTCTAGATGTTTCTCATGCTTTGTGTTTGCGTTTCTGCAAACAGGGATTCTTTCTTAGAATAAAACATCTCTGTGTGTTTGCATGGCTATAAAAGAGGATTATCTTCAAACAGGAAAAGTATTAAAACACCTTCTGAGACATAGGTAAGAATATAAAAATATGGGCACAGCTCTATGTAGATTGAAAATATAATCAAAGATATAAATCTAACATGTGTTCCCTATTCTTGATATGGGTTCTTTTTTTAAAAAAAATGCAAACCTTCTAAAATTCTAATTAAATATTCTAGTCCCTGTCTTCTCTTCCGTAAAGGCAGCCCCACCCAGTAGCTCAAGTGTCACTATAGGCTGTAGACTGAAGGAGGCAGTCTTCTCTGGGTCTGATCCACTTGCCTCTCCAGACACCACCTTTGCAACCATTTTTGGTTGGGAATAGGTCATTTGCCTCGCTTTTTTGTTTTTATTGCTTTTCTCCTTCCACCTGTTCTTGCTGTTCTTATGAGGTGAGAACACTCACAAGTGTGCATTTGTTTCCTGGTGGCAGGTGGATCTGCTGCCTCTGGTGGATCTGGGAAGGGGCTTTTCTTCTGAGTCGTTCAGGCTTGGATAGTATTGTGCCTTGTCAGGGCAGCAGGTGAGAGATCTTTCCCACCTTAATGCCAGTTTTCAATTCTCAGTGTCAGACACTAGACATTCTGGGTTGCTTAACAGATTAGGCACAACCTCCCAGCTCCACTGTCTCACAGTGTTGGGCACATAATGCCTAAGGAGTAGAAATTGGGTAATATTTTGTCCCAGGATTGTGTACACTGCATGCTTTTCCCATTTAAGCCTGGAGTCAATAGAGTCTGACAGTATACTTGTCCATAGTTTAGGGATTAAAAAAATCTTTTTTATCTATTATGTTCAAATAAATATCTAGCATGTTGAATGTTCTCCACCATATCAATTTTGGAGATACTTTTTATGTCAATGTAAGTCTTTTTCTACCTCTGATGTAACCTCCAACTTGAAACTGACTACTGTGTGATTGGGAGGACTCCTGAAGTGTGGGTACCAGTTTTCTTATCTGAGCATTGACAGAAAACCACTTCATAGTTTAGATCATGGAAACCTAGATAGACCAAGTCAGTTACTCAGAGTTACACAGTGAGAGCTGGAAATCACGCTGATGGCTTATCCAACTTCAAAGTCACTTTTATGCAGCTGCTTGCCTCCAAGAGGCACATAAAGAACCCCCGAATTCATCTTCTCTTCTCCTTCACCTCCTCCTCCTTTTCCCCCCATCTCCTTCCCCCTTCCTGCCCACCCCCCACCCCTGCACTCTGACTGACCACAGAGAGGTGGCTTTTTCTAATGACTAATGGCCTTCTGTAAATAGTGTCTTGTAGATAACTACATCTCTGTTTTCTAGAAGTTACATTGTCTGTGTGATCTTTGGACATTGCTGGACTACGAATCTAAGAAAACCAGCTGCCAGTTTTAATATAGAGCACGGAGCCTGAGCTCTGAGGTCTTGTTAGGAACTATTGTCAAGTTGTGGTTCTATGGTAATTCTTTTTTAAAAAGGGGTGTGGACCAGAGAACTGTAGGAGTGCCTGAGGTCTTTAGGCTGGGGGACTGACTAGACTTGACTTTGAGGAAGAAGCCAGTACATTTTGCCCCTCTCCAAATGCATGCATCTGTGTATTCCTTCTGTGTCAATAAGTATCACTTCATGGGAAGAAAATATTAGGAGGTAAAGAATTCAAGTTCAGAGACCAAAGGAAAGGAATCTGCCTATCCAAGTAAGGCACCATGGAAGGGAAATTCCAGAGTGAAGGACTTGAAAAATCTTAAACACTTAGGAATGGGAAGCATTTGAGCTATCCGAGTGTGGAAATGTTGATGCAGGTTCTGCCTGAGTTATCTGTTTTGATCCTTTATATTCTGAGCAGGTATGCTATTGTTCCTAGCCAGGTTATTCTTCCTGGAGTATAGGCAAAATGTCTCAGGTATAATAAAGGCTTTGAGTACAAGTTGCTATGACCAAATCAGCAAAATACTTTGGGGAATTCCAGAGAGATGTCTTAACAGAATTTGAGACTTACCTGGCTTCAACCACCAGCTTGAAACAAGCAAACAAATGCAAAAATAAGAACAAAAATCTTCCTTTTCATTCCACTGAGCTGTTGGAAGGTTCAATGAACGTTGACCCCTGAAAGTGGTCTGTGAACACCCAAATGTGTTCAAGATAGTAAATATTTGTTTATAAGATCTCAATTCCTTCTGAGTGTGTGAGTATTAATAAAGGAACATTTGGCCACTGTCTGGTAAAGTGATTTTCCTGGGAAATGTTTAAAATATGTTTTCAAACAGGAAAAAAAATAAAAATGATGTTATACAGGGTTAATGATTTTTCTTGCCTTAGTTATGTGACAGCACTCTGTATAATTGTGTTTCTGTCATTAATTTCTGACAACCAGACAAGAGACTACTAGATCCCAGAGACCTGCTAAATACATTTGCACTCTGTTTTTCATTCCTAATCAGAGGGTAGATACCCTTTCAGCAGGTTGTTCACAGCTCAACTTGTAGCAGTTTTTTTCATATCATTTCTTTCAAAGTTATAGAAATTAAAGTTGAAATAGAACAACCCCACCCCTTTGTATCCTATGCAACCCTTTGTTCTTTAGCTATTGGCCTGTTTTATACAACCATTTATATCTGCTTATTACAGTTAAAAGCTGCAAAATGTTAAACAAAAGTAGGGGTGTGTCCCTAGGGTACAAATGTGCCTGTAACCACCCCTACATCCAGTGAAGCCCCCATTTGGTCCATGCATAGCTTCACCTGTCCTCAATCTTCCCTTAGGCCAATGAGAAACAAGTGTAGTCAAAGACTTTGGGAAAGAGAGTCTTTTGTGAAGTCCCTGTCTAATGAAATCAAATTGACACATGTCTATGTCAACACATGAAATAGAATTAACCCCAAAATCAAATCTTTGGTGAAGTCTAATGAATCCTTCCTCCTTATTTTGAGACATAGCCTTTTCATGGAGTACATATATGACTTCTCTTGAGGAATGCATTCTTTGAACTAGCAAGATGAAGCTATGCGCAGGGGAGCTGTTAAAATTAGTTCATTGAGTAAGGGACTGAGCACAAGCTCCTAGAATTATCACATGCACCCCACTGAAAGCCGCACAGATTAGTTCATGTAGTTCTCTACAACTCTTGTGCATACAGTTACAGGTCACTATTGTTCATCCTATGGAAGGGATCACAAACATTACCTCATTTAACTGAAGTCACATGGGTAAAAAGAAAGGTTCTGGGATTGTTCCACCAAGAGGCAAGTTACATAGGCAAGAAAGCAGTAGATTCATGGACACACATGACCTGTCCCTTCCTCCTCCCCTCTAATCCTATACATCTGGTAGCTCACACATCAAATGTTTGCTGTGGGGGTGAACGGGAGTTGCAGATGAGCTGGCCAAGTGCAGAAGAATATAACTTCTGGAAGAACAGCTGAGTGCATGCCCTTCTAACATGGTTCCTTCAGCTGTCTGAGTTTCCTTCTGACTTTTACTCAGGAGCATGGACCATTACTGGATGGAAAAGCAGACGTTGGGTGTTTTTTTTCCTGCCTTGCTTAGCTGAGGGTCTTCTCACTTTCTCTCCCTGTCCTTTTCCCAGATAGAAGAAACCAAGCTCCAATTCCTGTTCAGGCAAACAGACACACCCAGCACTCTAAGCTCCATAATAGAATGGCCCAGAAACCTACTGGGGATGTCTGGAATTCTAAGACACATTTCTCTTGTCTCACTTTTGTGTGCCTGTGTTTATGCCATAGAAATACTGGATAATAAGAAGGATAAGTGAGACTTTTACCACATGATGATAATATATCTTGTACCTCCTATAAAAGTACTTCAAATCTACACTGAGCTTCTATAGCCACAGCCCAGATTTTATTTGAAGAGAGGCACCCCTTAGAGAGTGAAGAACCTCAGCTGTGACCACAGTACAAGAGGTCCCTGGAAGGCAGGATCCTTGGGTCTGCCCTTGCCTCTCATTTAACTGAGACTTTAGACAACCTTAGAATCTGCACTGACAAACAGATCTTGCCTCTCTCTGATCCTCGAGGTCCCTGCTAAAGAAAATGACCCCAGGAGCAAGCCTCTTCCTCTTCTGTTCCACATTCACATAGAAGAGTTGCAGTTCTTCCCTCCCACGAGGAAAGTGTGAGTGGGGCGGGGGTGGGGGGAATGCATGAGAGTTAGCATTGGCTTACCAGGACCAGCCAACATCTGTGTTGGATATAACGGACTCTGGTTGCTTTTTGCCCTTAACATCTTTGCGTTTTTCTCATTTAGGGAGTAGACTTGGCTAATAGACTATAGAAGAGGGCAGTGGAGTAATAATGAGGGATGGGCCCTTTTCTTTAAGCCGAGCTTTAGATCAGTGAAAACGAACATTATTAAAGTGATGCCATGATTCATTTGCTGTCACTGCTGTGTCTCCTTCAATGAAGGCTGCCATTGATAAAGGCACAAAGGCAGCAATTGCCCCCAAATCTAGACTAGGCAAACAAACAAGCAAACAGAAAACAGCTCTGGGACTGTGCTCGCATGAGCCTTTTTGGCTGCCCGTACTGATATTTTAAATATGCTGGCTGCTGTCCAGTGGAAATGACTCTCTTCTCAAAGGCCCAGTAATACTATGGGCTCTGTGTGAGGTTATCAGGGAGCCTCCTGTGCCTAAATCTTTGATCAGCACATATTAGGTCCTCTGTTTAAGGAGAAGAAAAAATCCACAAGCAATGTTGAATGAATAGAAACATCTGGTATTGACCTGCAGCATTAACTTTAATGGAGAAGAGGACTGAAAGAGCTTGCTTCTGCTCCTGAACACCAGCCTCTCTTTCACCGACGACTTTTGAGAATATTCATTCTTAAGACCTCAAGATAAGATCCAACTGTAAGAAATGGGTATCAAGTCACTGAGCCAAGAGGAATGGGACATATTAGCAGAACAAACAGATGACTGTGGGATAGAGCCTGCTCTGGGCAAATGGGCCAGAAAACCCTCCAGTGTTTACACTTCTCTCTTCCCTGTCCGTGACCCCCAAAACCTGTGCAGCCTTTCTGAGCATGTTTTAGGCATCAACTTGAATACTTCTGGTTGTAAACAGAGACATCATTCTCTTACTATAAATGACTTAAAGAATTCATTCAGATCGTTAACTTTCAAATAAAGGAAATTGTCACCATGACTCCTTGAACCTGAATACAATATAAATCTTAATTTATATCGTCTCTCTCTGCCTTTGTACATAAATCACAAAGTCATTAGACTTATTAGCAGCAATTAGGCCCATCGGCACATGCATGGCTAATTTTGTCTTTTAGAAATACTGGCTAGGAAGCAGCTCACTGTTTTTTTCTTTTTCCTCTATTAGAGTTGGACACTCAGATAGAAAGTTTTTATTCTTGCTCATGTATTTTCCAAGATTTTCAGAGTCTCGCCCTATGACAGTTGTCATCTTTCTTTGAACTTTGCAGTTATTCTTGGCATTAGACTATTTAGTAAAGTTCATACATTAGTTGGCTTGGTTCACCACTGTAACCAAATGCCTGAGAAGAAGCAACTTGTCGGAAAAGGAAGGCTTTGTTTTGGTTCAGAGTTGGGTTCATAGTCTATGTTTTCAGGGGAGGGATGGCAGAAGACAGGTCCAGGGCAGTTAAGAGCCTGAAGCTAGAATGTTACACCTTCTCGCATCCTGGCAGGACAGAAAGTAGAGAGGGAGAGATGCTAGCTGGGATTAGGATTTTTCATTTCCCCTGTTTTATTCATTCTGAATCCTAGCCCATAGGACAGTGCAGCACACATCCAGCCTGGGCCTTCCCACCCCAGTTACACCTCTCTGAAGACACAACTGAGAAGTGCCTTTAGATAATTTTAAACCCAGAGAAGTTATTAATTTAAATTAACCATTGCACTTCCTGACCAAGCTAACTCAGTCAGTCAGCAGGGTCTCAAGCAAGGGAGTGAGGACTGAAAAAGAAAAACAGACAAAATTATAACATGACTTCAGCCAGTACTGATGCTGAAGCTGCTTTATTTCTCTGCGGTCTGCTTTTATATCCTTCTAGGTACATCCCCAGAACATGGTCAGTTCTTAGATCAAACACAAGTAACCAAACGAAGTAGTAAACAAGAAGATCACATAAGATTGTAATTAAGTAGGAAGCAAAGAGATCACAAAAGGTAGTAATTCAGCAAATTAGTAAACAGAGCCTAGTGGTCACTGTTTCTGACACTCTTATCTGAGGCTACTTCCTTGTCCGAGCTCAGTGACAAATGCCAGATTCCTAGAAGCAGCTCCAAATGCTCTCAGCAACGTCCTTGCTTGGTTTTCAGGGTACAGTCAGTGAAAGCACATTTTAGGGCACTCAAGTCAGCATGGACAGTGCAGTAACAATAAGTCTCTGTTTTTACTGTGACAAAATGTCTTTAAAAGGAAACTTAAAAAGCGAAGTGTTTATTTTGGCTCACAGTTTGAAGGGGTCCAGTCTGTGAGGAAGGGATAGCATTGCAGCAGGTGCCTCCCTGATGATGAGAGAGATTCCTCACCTTCTCACATCCTAGTGAAGAGGAAGCTGAGGATGGGAGGAGACAGGACCACTTTTAATCCCCAAGGCCATCCAGTGACCTCACACATGCGCCTATGAGGGACATTTCAAAGCAGAATATTTTTGGTGTGATAGTAGTCATTGGATCACTCTTTTCTGCAGTAGAGAAGGAAAAGCATGGGAGGTCACAGTATCCGTGGGCCTGGAACATGGAAAACATTTGCATTAAGTGCTACATGGATTGTGATGGTGACTGCATAATGTAACCAGATGCAACAGAAACATTTTGATATTTTTCTGTTGTTGAATTACTAATATTTATTACCCATTAACTATGTTAAGATTGTCACGGGAACATCTAATGTAGATAATATATAAAAAGCATTAGTTTTCCAAGATTTGGTATTTACTGTGCCTTATGTTATTTCATTTAGTATCTCACTCAATCCTGAAAAGAGATTGATTTGATGGAGTTCCAGCAGAGTTCTTTCTATTTTATTGTTGAAAAAATATGTAAAAATTAACCATTTAGTGCACATAACCCTCAAGGGACAAAGGTCAAAGCTGACTAAGAACCCACATTCTTAACTCTATTATATGGTGCCACCTTACTTGCATACCACAGTTAGGAAAAATCTCACATTTCTGGAGACATAAAATTTTGCCTCTTTATCAAGTCCTCACTATATCCTTTCTTGTTTTCCATGAAGCATAAGTTGTACAAGAAATAGGAAGAGCAGCTAATTAGCAACCCTCCCAAGCATGGGGGTTGGACTAGTAGTCACTGCTTTGTAACTGGAAGCCTTTTGCCCTTCATACTCAGAGCACCAGTCCCAACCTGTCTTACATGCACAACTTGGCAGGGAGGTGGACCTCAGTCTCATCCCCAAGGCTACTTTGCAAGGAAGAAGAGAAAATGTCAGCGAGAGGTATGGGGACTTCACTTTCTCACTGAGGTCCTCTGCTACACATCATTGTAGCCAGAATTCCAGAGGTGTTTAGTTTTTGTAGCTCTGAAAACTCCATGTAGTCAAAATATCCCTAGAGTTATAATTGAAAGCTCAGCGTTTCTTTACAGGTGAAAAAACAAAGACTCAACTGAATAAGGGTTTTTCCCATTGTAGGTTATTAAGCATAATCTTAAATTTTTTCCATAAAAAAGTAGTTGAAGAAGAATTTATGAAAAGGTATAAATAAAATAAGGACAATAAGCATAAATGCCAATGAAATTAGCAAGAAACAGCAACTAGGAACCTTATTAGCATGTCCCATAAGGATTTTATGTCATTTATTAAATCAGCACCACATGTGGATTCATGTACTTAAATGTTCCCCTTTGTCTTTCTACAATATATTAGTACAATTTTTCTTATTTTAAATACTTTTCCATAAAATTGCTCTTAACCTGCTTAATATATTATCCCATTGCTTGAGAAATCCAGTTAAATTAATCCATATTTTTTTTAAATTTTGAATTGTCTCTAAGATCTTTTTAGTAACAAAAATGAAATGGCACTAATTTAAAGATCTAGGTTTATATTTGATATCAAATGAAAAACTACCATGTGGGGAAAGAATAATCGTCTAGTCACTCAGCTCACAGATCTCAGTAAACGAGACCAGAATCCCAGTCTTGCCTAGAATCTCACCATTGTGCCTTTTTTTTTTTCATGGAAAAAAAAGTTCTTGTCTTAGTTTTCTTCACTCCCTCACTCCTTCATTGAGCAAGTTTGCTTCCTTGGCTTGCCTTTCTGCTTTCTTAAAGTGCTGATATCTGTGGGAGTGCACGTACACAGTGTCCAGAAAATGGAGGTTACACAGCTGGGGAGAGAATTCAACTGGCTTTGCCTTGCCCCTCTCCTCACAGGCTTGACCTGGCAGCCTGGAAGCTGGTTTTCCTTTTCCAACTTCTCAAGGTTTGTGTTTCTTTCCGGTATTCTTTCCAGGAAATCTACATTTGGAATTGTCCCTTTTTTTCCCCTAAGAGCTGATCTGTGCCCCAGATCAATCCTGAGGAGATCATTTTGTGTTAGGGATATTGATAATTCACAAGTGGGTTTCTGCTTTATCCAATAAGCCAGGTTTAAATTGTGGCCTGATAGAGAGGGGAAACTTCCAGCCACTTTAAAGCAATTGGATATAATGTTCTGCTTTTAGAGATTTCGTTCTGACTTATTCCCAATGAAGATACATTTTGTGTTACAGTTCTTCCCTGATCCTATCACAGACCCTTTTTGCTACAAGAATTCACAGGAAAATGTGCTTTGCTTGGGTAAGGGCAGGAAGACAAATGTCCTGTTTTTCCAGCCCCTTTGTTTATATGCTTAAAACACTTTGGGTAAGAGGTAGTGTCATTTGCCAAAGGTCATGTAAGTTTTTTTTTTCTCTTTTCCTTTAAGTGGCATTTCCCCTTGCTGGATTTGGGGACTTTACTCACATGTTTTTAGGTAAGGGAGAGGAGAACGTTAGGAACTAAACCATTCCTAACCCACATAGATCCATACATTGGCTTCCTAAAATGTGTCTGTTTGGAGACAGGATCGATTGTTAAAATGAAAATGAAGTCAAAAGAGTCAGTAAGAGCCAGTCCCCATCCAATGGGAATAAAATAATTTAAACATACAAACAACCACTCCCACACATACACCTCCACATATATAGGCAGAGAGAGAAACATTCAAAGACCCTCAGAAGAAGAGAGAAGGGAGTGTAGGAACTCAGGAGGGAGGTCTCAGCGGCCACACCTGCTAGCCCGTAGCCTCAGACCTGCAGACCCTTATAGGCCCTCACAGGGTGAAGGTTAAAGTCAGAGAATGAGAACATTTGAACACTTATCTGGTGACAGGAATCATTATTTATAAGAAATTATATTCAGAGATGGAATCATAGTCAAACCTTGTAACACATCTGGTTATAGTTACTATCAGCCTTTCCTCATAGACCAGGGATCGAAGGTCTGTGGTTGTTGATTGAGGGAGACCCAAACTTACCTTCCTGTCTGACCTTAAGTCTTCACTTACTATACTCCGCTGCTTTCCAGTGAAGACACCGAGCAGGATGTGAAGAGCCCCTACTTACCAGGAGCTTTAATGTTGGGAGGAAGAACCAAACAACCCCAGAGCCTCAGTGAGTTGAAGCCAACCCTCAGATTAGACAAGTTTGCCTTTTAAGTTTAGAGTAAAAGGTGAGGTAGGGAATATAAGCAGACAATGTAGTTGGATTTCTCTAGAGCTATACTTCCAAAAAATGAGGGGATCTATATCTACACGTAATAAAGAATTAGTGCGCATAGTGACAGATCCCTGACCCTTAAGAAATCTGAGCCTCCAAAAGAGAATTAATTACCTCCGCTAAAGCAGCAAGTCAAATCCATACAGACATATCATGAGGAGAATCTACTTTTCCATAACATGGTTTAGAATTATTTCGATTAATCTGAAGATTTATTTTACGTGTATTGAAGTAATAAAATGATGAACATGCAATTATTGAAAAGGAAGAAGAAAGTGAAAGCAGACAGGCAGTGCTCCCTCGTCTGTGGCTGTGGAGTCTGCAGATGGATGCTTGTTTACATGTGCTAAATTTGCTTGATCTGCCTGTTGGCTTGACCTCGGCAAGCTTCAGCTTTGCGACAAGATCTTTAAACCAGATGTTGGCTCCAGCATAGCCCAAGCCCCTTATCTTACTGAAAAGAATCCCCTCAGTGCTCCATTGTGCTCATTCCCAAATTTATCCTTCATGGCTAATCATGACACCCCTTTAGCATATAGATCTGGCCAGGTAACTGTCTTGGTGAAATGTCTTCTGTAGTGCCACCAATAAAATGCAGGCCCTGACTCCCAAGGCTACCACCTGCCACCACTGACTTCTGGTGGCATGTCCTCCCCTCCTGCTTGTCCTTGATCATGTGCCTGCCTCTAGCTTATGGTGTCTGTATTTCCTCTTGTCTCAAAGTGACTGTAGGAATTTTTCTAAGACCTCACTGTTCTTCAGATCTTTCTTTACTGGCAACTTCATATATGTTCCTTCTTGGAAAATATTCAAAAGCAGTTCTACACTCTCACCTCCTCTGTCTCCTGTTTTCTAAATGTCCCTGGCCTCTGCTGAGATTATAACCTCTGTCTAGACCCTTGTTTGTTCTTTCCCTTTTCAATCATCATAGTGGCAGATTGTTCTTTGTTTACTATCATATCACTAGATACATTTGCAAACATCAAACAGAGGAACAGGTATATACATGAATAAAACATCACACTGCACCTTGGCTTTAAACTAATGGGCTCTCTCAGGTTAATTGGTTCAGGGGCATCAAGGGGGAAAAATGATATATGAAAGCAGACTGTGGGATCATTTAAAGAAGGGAAACAGCTGGAGGCGGTTAAAGAGGTGGGGGAGAACAGGGTGGGAGTTGGGGGTGGGAGGGGGACAAATTAGTACAAAGCATACTGAAGCATCTGTATGAGAATGCCGTAAAGAAACACATTGGTAATATAAGAAAAAAGTTAACTGTAATCAGAAAAAGCCACTAGATTATCTTTTCAGTGATAAAGGGACCATATCTACTGTATATTACATGCTATCTAAGCAAGGCCTCTTGGTACCCTCAGGAGTAAGATTGGGAAAGAAAGAGGAGGACTTGAAATGGCATGGAGCAGGGGAGTGCTGACACACATGTGTGAGAGATTGTACTTGGCTATTTTTAATACACCTCACAGTGTGCATCTTTTGTCTTTTGCTGGGTAGATGGTCGGCAACTATAAACTTGAATCTGAAATACTTCCGGCCAGATGTGCATCATAAGGGTTTACTGCAGAACAATTCCAAAAGGTTGTTCTCTCACATGGTAGGAAAATAGAATGTTAAGTGATGACCTAGGAGAAGGGAGCATGGCTTCATGACTTTGTGATGAAGTCAGCTTGTCTTAAAATATGGGGACATACTCTGTAATGTTAGTATGACCTTGGCCAATAGAAAGCAATCTTGAATGCCCTGTGTTTTTGCCACTTGTTCCTCGAGCCTGAGGATTTGTTGAGGATGGAGGAAGCTTTGTAGCAAGTTGGGATTTTTTTGAGTGGGGCCTCATTTGTATGTTTCCAGAATTCATTTCAGTTCAGGTCTTCCTTGTTCTCAAAGCATTTGTAATTTTCCCTATAAATATAATTTGGTGGGGAAGTCTGGGACCAGTGAGTCAAAGTAGCTGTTGCTTTAATAGGCCCCTTTCTAATGAAAGCAAGGCTGTGGGTATATATAAGTTTTTCAGCTAGATAGAAGATGGTGACCAAGAGAATTACTCATGACCATAATATCCTTTGTGTGTCAAGAAATGACCACAGAAAATATGGCCTGACTTCCCGCCTTAAGTTTCTTTATAAGAATTGTGCTATGTACTCTTTGGTTGGTGGTTCAGTCTGTGTGAACCCCCATAGGCCCAGGTTGGTTGACTCTTGCTCTTCTATGGTATTCTTGACCCCTTCAGCTCTCCTCATTCTTCCCCAAGACTCCCCAAGCTACTCCTAATGTTTGTGGCTCTCTACATCTGTTTCTATCAGTGGTTGGGTGGAGTCTCTCAGAGGAGAGTTATGCTTGATTCCTGTCTGCAAGCATAGTGAGTATCATTAACAGTGTCAGGGGTTGGCCGTCTCCCATAGGATGGGTTTCAAGTTGGGCAGTCATTGGTTGGCCATTCCCACAATCTCTGCTCCATCTTTATCCCTGCACATCTTGTGGACAGGACAAATTCTGGGTTTCTCTTGGCTTTTCTCAGATTAGACTGCCTGTCCAGAAAAAAAAGCAAATATCTGCTTTTATATTTCTTACCACAATAAGTTATTTTACCAATAAAAGTGGACAAATACACACACACACACACACACACACACACACACAAAGAATTGTTCTGTGCTCTTTATCAAAAACTAGTTAAGGCTTATTTCTTCACTGAGCTGACCCAAACTTTAAAAACAAAGTGAAAAGTCAAATTGTTTTTTGAGAACAGAGGAAATGGAGACACATAGACAAGAAGATGGATGACTTCATCCTGAGATGTGGGTTCTCACTTCTAAAGGAACCAACACTTGATGGATATCTTCTATAACCAGAATTTAGAATCATGGCAGTCTTTTGAGGGCAACAATCATGTTCTTGAAGGTCTTTCTTCCTTCCTCTGTCAGGCTACCCTGGCACAGACCCATGGTTAGGTTCTTAGACTGCAAAGAGGATGAAGAGCCCTTCTGTGTTTCCCTATTCAGAAGAATCAAGTCTGGAATTCCAAGTTACAGCAAGCTTGAACCCATCTCTGGTCTTTGAAATTGTGGCTTTCTCCAAGACCCTTTCTTCCTGGCCCTCTCCCTGGTAGGAGCTGGGGCACTGCAAGCTGTGCCTTCTATCAAACGTGTCTGCTGTGGGACAGTTTTAGGGAGTTGCATAAGTCAGTGGTTGCATGCTTTTAGCCACAATTCCCAGGAAGTCCCCATCAACTTTTAAAGTATAATCTCAGACTTGGAAAAGGAGCCCTGTGGCCTCTACAAATTGCTGGGCGCTGTCATTTGAAGGTGCCCCTCACATATTCCAAGGCTCAAGGCTGAATTTCACTTCTTGGAATTACAGTTTGGCTGGCTTTCAGATTTAGTGAAAAAGTTTCTTGTTTCGGAAAAGCAATGGGGTGAGAATTCACTAGGCTTCCTGACACTGTAAAGAGCCACTCAAAGCTAGCTGTCTGTCAGAAATGATTAAAGAGGAGAATTGCTTCTTAGTAGAGGAGTGGGGAACCATTCATCTACACAGCAGCAGAGATGACATCATTTGCTGGAGCCCCAAATCTATGGACAACCATTTGTTGTCTTTCTAAGGACTTGAGAGTCTCCAGTGTAGTATTAACTCAAGTCCATCCATTAATATCATTTTCCTAAATCCCAGGCCCCCATCTCTGCCACATGTCTCTTTGGCTAACCAGTGCCTCAAAATTATTATTATTATTCAGCCTTGGATCTCACTTTTGTTACTTTCCTGCCCCTCTGCATTGATAAGAATCTTGTGCTGAACAGTGGTGAATTTTTGTACATCGATCCCTCTCCTCCAGTCCTTTAGAAACCAAGCTTTCCTTGATAATATGCTGAGCATTTTTTTAAAAAAATCTATGTTATTTGTGTCACATCAGCAATCAATTTGATCTTTATCCATTTTGTAATTTTCCATATGGAATTTCTTCAGAAAGTTACAAAGTGCCTTGTACATTTTGCAACTAAACAATGCAAGTAGTTAGGGAGTTTTTGCTATTCCTCATATTACATTCTGCATCCCATCCTACTGCTACCATGATAGCAATCTGATGTTTATCCTTCCAGATCTTCCTCCTGTTCACACAAAAACAAAATGCAAATTGTGATCTCTAATCCTGGCTGGCTGTTAACTTGATTGCATCTGGGACTAATTAAATCCCAAGCATCTGGCACACCTGTAAGGGATTTTGCCTTGATTGAATTATTTGAGAAAGGAAGACCTACTATAAATCTGGATCATCTAAGGTCTATAAACCCACCCTAAATCTGGACTAATACACATGTTTAGATTTAATTATTTTGTGCATCTTGACAAGAATTGCATTCTATTTTGTCCATCCAACTGTACTGTGGTTATGTGGGGTATATTTTAGCTCAAAATATAGATTTAACTTCCTTTGGCACACAAAGTAAATGTATGTAAAAAATAATGTTTGGCCAGAGAAATGGCTCAGGGGATAAAAGTGCTTGCTGGCATGCATGATGACCCACGTTTGATCTTTTGGATATATGGTGGAAGGAGAGAACCAACTCCCAAAAATTGCTCTCTGACCTTCACAATCATGATGTGGACACACACACACACACACACACACACATACACACACACACACACACACGAAAGAAAGAAAGAAAGAAAGAAAGAAAGAAAGAAAGAAAGAAAGAAAGAAAGAAAGAAAGAAAGAAAGGAAGACAGACAGACTGCCTTGGAGATAGGATTCAACTCAGTAGTTAGTCACTTACATAGCATGCTGAAGACTCTCGAAATGTTCCCAGTATTGAGAAAACAGAACAAAGTCTCCCAAGCATTAATAAAATTGTATTTTATTACTAATAACTCATGCCATGGTTTTATCATAGTTATTAAGTCGTGGTTTACTGTTGGATGTTCCTTGTTCTCTTGCTTCTCTGTCTGCTCCTTTTCTGCCCTGCTCCAAGTCCTGGGCTTTATGCCCTGCATTACCCTACACAGCCTCATTCATTTCATTCACATGGTATCCGTAGGAGACTGGAGGGGAAGGAACAGGGAAGTCGGGGTATGTTTCCTTCCTGTAGGGCTTGATTTATCCATGAAAGGAATGTATCCAGGGAAGGAGTACAGCCCTCTACCAAGCAGCCCTCAACATACATCAATGCTTTTGAGTTCTAGGAACCACTTCCTCTTCTGTTACGGTCAAGGCTGGATGGTTACAAGTCCTGAGTTCATGCTGTTGGCAGGCCCTGGATGTGCGTGTCCAGTGAATGTCCTTAACCCAGGTCCACACTGTGCAGACAACCCCATCATTAAACTCTGCTTAATAATTCAAGGTCAATGTTAACTACTCCCAGCTCTTTCCCCAAGTGCTAAGGGGACTTCTAGACTGTCCTTTTTCCCCCCTGCTGCCTGCAATATTCCCAGTAGTTTCTTTATCTCCAGCATAATCATTCTGTTGACCTAATTCTTTTTACATTTTTTAAGTAGTCAGTCTGGGATTAAATTTCATATGTCTTTCTAAAAAGATGTTTTCTTAGAGTTTTCTATTATTCACAGAATACAAATTGAACATCGTTAAGTATTTGCCTCCCATCTTTGGTCACTGTTTGAATATTATTGGTATCAGGCAATCCACAGCAGGTCCTCTGTTTCCACTGGAATGCATTTCTTACATTAGAAACTGATTCTCCCTGACTGGCTATGTGACGTCAGACTGTGAGTTAATCCCATCAATTCATGGGGTTGATGAAGGCATGTAAGTCAGCATTTTATTGAGATTTCCTTGAACAAAAGTATCGAAACTTAGGACCATTTCAACATCTAATGAATTTCCAGTAAAAGTTGTAAATCACAGTAATCAATACTGTTATAACTTAGTACTTCCTTATTCTGGTCAGAATTTGTTCTGACCACACCTGTGTGTTCAAATTAGCAATTCAGGAGTTACTTCAGGAATATGTCAGACAAGGCCCATGTGAGTTTTTTGATCTCTGCAAAACAGAAGACCCCCCCCCAACCCCAACCTGATACCATTGCTGATAGTTGATGGCAGTCCGGCTTCTATCTGGAGTCTCTCCCGAGTCTCTCCCTTTGCAGAATGCATGACATTGTTTACCATCGCAGCGTCACCCTAAAGAGTTTCACCACCATGAAAAGTCTCAATGTGATCCTTTTACCCACTTGGTCCCCTGGACTCCTATCTGCTGCCACTCAGTTTTACCTGTTTTGTTTTTACTTTGCATTTTTATTTGTGCTCTGCAATTACTTTAATTATTGTTTCATTTCTGCCTATCCCTGACACCTTGGCTAATTGTCTCTGAAGCCCGTGTTTTGGTACTGAATTAATTAGCTTGTTTGTCTTTAGAATCAAGGCCAAGGATGAATTTTCATGTTCATTTCCTGGTGAAATAGGCACAACACTGACAGGACGTGGATTTTGCCCAATAGCAGTTCAGTTCCACTTCCTTAGAACAGACAGAGAGAGAGAGAGAGAGAGAGAGAGAGAGAGAGAGAGAGAGAGAGATCACCTATTAGTATATGTGTGGGTTTGAAATTCTGTAGAACAGAAGCAGTAGAATGTGCATATGTTATAAAAGGGGGTGGTGCTAGAATGCTTTTACACAATAAGGGCTGGATTGTCCAATAACGGCCATCTGTATTTGGTAATGGCTGAAACCCCCATAGCTGCTCAGTTCATGAAGCCTGATCCCTCAGCTGTTTGATCTCTTGCTAAAGACTTGGAAGATTTCAAAAGAGTCTCTGCTCTTCAGTCTACATTGGAAGAATGAAGAATCTGGGTCTAATTGGAGCATAGGATGTATTCACCAGCAAGAAACAAAGTCCGGCAGGCAAGCAAGACTGATTCATTTCTTCGCCATTTTTACTTCTGGGTGGTCCACGAGAATGTGCTTCCTTCCCTCTCTTCCCAATGAATGAGTCCCTTTTCCTTTTAGTTAAACTTTCAGCTGATCTTTTCTGGTAATTCTGAAAGACACACTTAAATGTATCTTTCAGTTGACTCTGGGTCTTGTGAAGTTGACACTCAAAATTAATCATCACAAAGTCCAAGGAACAATGCAAAATCCAGAGCAGATGGTATAAAGTAGGTTGTCAAAGTTTTGGATTTTCTTGGGTCCTTCCTGGACTTCATAGTCTGTTCTGAGAGCACTGCGTTTTAGATGGTTTAGTATAGTGAAAACAACTACTTTTTTGTTATGCTAACTCTCTGTGGATTTGGCTTTTGTCCTAGTTTGCCTTCTATAGCTGTGATAAACACCACGACCAAAAGCATCTTGGGGTGGAAAGGGTTTATTTGGCTTACACGTCCACATCATGGTTTATCATGAGGGAAGTCAGGGCAGGAACTGGAGGAGAGATGTTTTCTGACTTGCTTTCCCTTGAGGTTCAAATTCAGCAATCTTTCTTATACCTCCCAGATTCAGCAGTCCAGGCGTGGTACCATGCACCAAGAAATAGACCATCCTACATCAATCAATCAATCAATCAATCAATCAATCAAAAATGTCCCACAGGCTTGCCTACAGGTCAATCTGATGGTGGCATTTTCTTATCTAAGGTCCTCCCTTCCCAGATGATTGTGTGAAGTGAACAGCAAACTAATCATCACGACTTTCATCAACACCTACCTAATAAAACTGATAAAGTGGAAGTCATAGAACAGTATCTGCAGAAGTACTTATAAAGGTTCCCCCTATAGGCCATCTGTGTGCCCAACCCTCCATTACGTCATTAGTTTTCATGCCATGACTTAAGCATTCTTATCTGTGCTCTGGAGATTGTGAATGTGCTTTTAAAAAGATATATACTTCTCCCAGCCATCAGTGGAGGGACAGATGAAATCCCTATCTAAAACCACACACCAACATAGTGGCCAGGATACAAATGCAGCTCTTGCTTCCCATCCCAGCTCCCTGAGTCCCGTGCAGCTCTGCAAAGTGCTGTTAGTGTGTGTGTCTGTCCAGAGAGCAATTTTTCCACTTTCCCCAACTCAAACACCCAGTGAAGGCTATACCATGTTTCTCTTTTTTTGGCTTGAAATACCTTATTTTTTGATAAATTATACTTATTCCCAATTCTGGTCCTTACCTTTGCCCCCTCAAGCTGACTGTCAGACGATTCCCCCATAATCTTTTCTCTTTAAAGAGATGCCTAGTACCTGAGAAATCTCTTCCACTCTACCTTGGGTCCTGCTCTTGCTGGCCCATGTTAACATACACTCTTATTGGTATATCTTGGTTCCTGTAACCTGTATTAGACTGGTCCCTGATTCAGTGCGGCAATGGTATTTTTAAAATATATATAACATTTATTGCCACGCAGTGATGGTGCATGCCTTTAACTCCAATATTTGGGTATTAGAGGTAGCCAGATCTTTGTGAGTTTGAGGCCAGCCTGGTTTATGTAGTGAGTTCTAGGACAGCCAGGGATATGTAGAGAGACCCTGTTTCAAAACTCAAAAATAAATAAGTAAATAAATAAGTAAATAAATAAATAAATTTGTTCATGTATTTTATGTGTGTATGGGGGGTATATTTCTAAGGAAGAATCACATGCCAAAATGTGCATATGGAAATCAGAGGGTAATTTTAGAAAGTCCATCCTCCATCCACCATGTGGATAGATTTCAGGACTTCAGGTTTGGTGACAAATTTTTACTAATGGGACCATTGTGTCAACTCCAGGCTTGGAATTGTTGTTACGTCATTTCCCTTTTAGATCAAAGTGAATGTTTTGGTCTGGTACTCGTCTCTTTTTAACACTGTCCATACACTTAGCAATCTTTGAAGTCAAATAGTCAACTGAGGTCATCTTTTTGAATACTCTTTGAGGCAACTGATGCCAGATGGAATTGGAGTGTTTTAATTGTGTGTATCCCTAGATTTACTATTTGGGGCTTTTACTTTATTATAGCAAGTTGATTTTTAAAGGCATTGTATAAGGATAACATTAAGTAGATAAAAGCATAGTTTGATTGAAGATATGTCAAGCATCATGAGGAGTTGTGCAAATGACTACTCTGGTCAATGCAGATCTAGCCGACCTACAAGAATGGGAATTTCTCCTGGCTCCTCCTGTCCTGTGCTAGCATCCTTCCCTCCAGGCTTCTTTACCCTGCCTGACCATCCACTTGAGCTTATTCATGTCTAGACTCCCATTGAAGATTGATTGTTATCAAGGAGCTGGGATTAAAGAGCCATCTAGAGTTCATTCCCCTGTCCACTGTGACCTGGGACAGACCCCATCACTCAGCAAGCCCTTTGATAACACATCTTTAAAATGGTTGACAAAAAGTTCTGTTAGAAAAATGCGCATGGCTGGCTTTGATGTTCTAGTCCCTGGGGCAACCACCATGCCCTAGTTCATACCCCTGTTAGCTACTGCCTTCTTCAGTCCTCTTCTCTTTCCACTTTTATCCATTCAGAACCAAACCCAAGACGATAAATGAAAGCAGAGCTTTCCATTTACTGTGTACTCAGCATAAGGAGCTACATTTTGAAAGGAGTTTCTCAAGTTCATTTGCATCTAGCAAGCCTCTGTGGTCCTTGGCATATTTAGATGACATGAGGAAGAAAGTGGGTTTGAGACCTTTATCAGTACCAGTTTAGGAGTCTGGAATGGGTTACCCTGTCAAACTGTGCCCTATCTCTGGGAGGACTCTGAGCTAAGAACTTACATTGCTCCTGAGAGTCCATCTTCACATGGAGATTTTCCTCTCTGTTTCTCAAAGTCATGATTGTCACCCTGGGCCCTAGAAACAGATCCATGTGTTGGGTGAAGAGCCTGGACATGGGCCAATTTCAAGACCTCACTGCCCACTCCCAGTTCCTGCTGAAAGGGAGTAGATTCCTATCTTTCATGGGGCCTTATTTGCAGAGAAAGAATGACCTGGAAGGACCAAGGGAACTTACCCTGTGGAGGGTGGGTGTAGAAGGAGAAGCCTTGGCTGCTCTTGGTAAGAACACAGAGCAACTGCTGAGGGCAGACTGGGGTCTAGAGACTCTGAAATCCCCTACAAGGATTTTGATTAAAAAGTGTTTGTTCAATTCTTCATGACAGGAGCTTTGCATCGTAAGTGATAATGTGAAGGGATAATATGATAATATGATCACATGCACTAGGGATTTAATGTTTAAGCAGGGGTTAACACTTCACAGAGTATCCCCCTAAATCCTTACCAGAATTACAAGAAAATGACATGAGTGTCCTTATTTTATAAACAACGTGCCAGAAACCCAGAGAGGTAAAGTCACTTGTCCAAACACAGGTAATGTTAAGCCTCTCGAAAGGAACTGTATTCAGAGACAGGCTGAGCACTCTGAATGCTTAGAGCCTCACTGATACCTTTTCTGAAAACATCCCCACTGACCATCCATTAATCAATAGGACTATCTTAGAGAAGCATGTTTTCTCTCTCTTTTGAATGATGCTGCTTAGAGGAAGGATATCAACAAGATTTCATCCATCTCCTTTACCCATCCTGATCTATTCTTCAGGGTGAACTTGTTTTTAGGAAGTGAATCTAATTGCCCAAATGGGAATTTATTTAAAATAACCACCTGTGCCTTCATCTACATCATAAAAGAATCTTGAATCTCCACAAAGAGTCAGAGTCTGTTTGTGTTTTGAGTCCAGGTCACGAGAGACTTGATTTTGGAAAACTCATTTTTCTTCTTAAGTTTTCCTTTTCTCTTCTTGGGACTTTAGCTTTTTATTCTGAGTAGCTGGGATGCCAGCAAAGTATAGAACGGACACACAGAGTTAATTAAGCATTGCTCTTTGACCGACCTAATGACTGGAAAAAAGTTAAGAGAAAGGCTCTGGCTTCAACTGGATATGTCTTCATTGCCTTAGAGGCAATGACATGACATTCTTTCTATTAGAGACTAGAGGAAAGGCTAAGATGTCAAACGAAAGGTCCAGTAGGCTTGAGTTCCAGACCTAGCCCTTTCTTTTTCTATCCTAGTTTGAATTAGCCATCTCTCCATTCATTCCTGTCCTTAGCAATTTAAAGGTTTTCTTTTATATTATTTTTTCTTCCTTCCCCTCCTTTATTTAGTCTTCAGTCACTTGCAATTCCTCTTACAAACTTAGAATTTTTAGTTTCTCTAATCATTACTAAACCCTAGTAAAAGTAAAAAATAGGACTTTTATCACACTTTAAAAGCCCTTACTACCCTGATCATAAATCAACTCCCTGATAAACTGCATTAACACTTTTGGGCCGTAAGGGGCAGGTCTAATGCACTGATTTATAAGCAGAGGCTGAAAGTTAATGGATTCCTAAAGCTACCTACCGCAGAGAACTGGTCAGCAGTTTAAACACCGTAAGACTCGGGTTCAGTATCAAAGAAGAGAGTTCTGCCACAAAGAGCCTTTGACAGAGATGTGAATATTTCTGGTACAGTAGCCTGGGGTGAGGAGCAAGGTTGTGCCAAGCTGAGACCACTGCACCTGCTTGCACCTATAAACTGCCTTACTCTATTGCTTTGAATAAGTTACCCCTGTGTGTAGCTCCCTATCGGGAAAACAGGTACTTGAATCTGTCTCTCACATGTGGTACTTGAAAAGGCTTTTAGTGGTATTAACACAGATATACTAGTAGAAGAATAATAGGATTGATATTAAATGATTACGGTATCTGCTGGGATGCTCTCTCTCTTCTGTCCTTCTCATTCCTGACACCAATCCTAGGAGGTAAAATAGGTATTATTTATATACTCTGTGCTAATAAAAGAAAACAAATAACAAACTAGCAACTGAAAAACTGAGGCTCTAGAGGGTAAATTCTAACTCAAGGTCACACACCTGTGGAAGTGTTTTTTCTTTTTAGAATTCTCATAGTAGTAGTAGGAACATAACTGGAACCAAGTCGATCAGCAAGCTGCCTGAAGTCCTGCTGGGCTGCAAGACACTGAGGAGCTTAACCCATAGTGGCTAAGTAGGTCCCCAGGTGATACATTCAGTTACTGATGTCAAACTCCATTTTGAGTATAGATACTAAAGTAGTTGCTCTGTTATCATGATAAAAAACATCATGGTTAAAAGCAACTTATGGAAGAAACAGTTTATTTGGCTTATAGTTCTGGAGGGAGAGTCCAAAATGGTGGGGGAGGCATGGCAGCAGGTGGTGGAACAAGAAGTTGAAAGATCATATCTGCAAAAGCAGACACAGGGCAGAGAAAGCAAAGTAGAACTGGGCCAAGGCTATAAACTCTGAAAGCCTGCCCCAAGTGACAGACTTCCTCCAACAAGGCTGGAGCACATCCCCAAACAACACTGCCAATGGGGAAATAGGTGTTCAAACTCCAGCCTCTCCAGTGGATATTTTTCAATCCACCACCATGAGTACCATTCAAATTATCTCAGAAAGCTCTGAAAATATCCTAATTCTTTATGTTTACCATTGTATGACAAAGACTGGGCATTCTGAACTAGACTGTGGTTGCTCGGATGATTCAGTGCCAGGAATAGAAAATAAGAAGCCACAACCCATATACGATTTGTTGACAATAACAATCACAGATGTTGGGTTTGTACTTACTGTTGGGTTTTGATTCTGTCATTCATGTATCTGTGAGTCTAGTCCATGAATTCGTAACAAACAATTGTTTTATGTGTGTAAAGATCGTCCTACCTGGTAGTTATATTCTTTACAGCTCTCTGATTCAGTCCCTTAGTACCTATCTCAATAGTTGCCTTTCAAATTCTTTAGTGTCAAATTTTTTAGTGTTGGCCTAGGCTTCTCTTCATACTGCAGCCCTTGTACATGGGAATAAAATGAATCAAGTGGGTTACTGTGACAGAAATGGAGAGCAAGTTGAAGAGTCCCCAGGGAATGTACATTCTTGTGACCCATTGGTTCAACCTTTTATATTTCTGCTCTGCATAATGGAAACAAGTAATAGTATTAATAGCAACACTAATAACCCATGGATCAGGGCCCTGCTGTCCTACTCCACCCCCCAAAAAAACCTATACCAAGTTTATTATTTGCCTTTGGACTCTGCTAAAGTTTCTCATTATGCCAGAAAGGGCTTATCTAATTACTATTTGAAGAGTACCCAATGATGTGATCCCAATATTGTTGATTCCTCTTGGGTCCTTCTGCTGTCCATGCTGAACATCAGGGCTACCCAGAAAACAATTACCCCTTTGCTGAGGTCACTGCTTGTCCAGGAAAGTGGTTCAGGGCTTAGGATTTAGATTATTCCTGTCTCACAATTTAGTTCAGATAGAATGCGGCTCCTTTCCAGTATTGGGCTCACCACAGCTCTTTAGAATAGGACTGAGCCATGGAGATGAATTTGTGTAGTTAACCACAATTGTTTCCTCAGGCAGTTCCTACAGGAAATGTTGCCCTCATTGACATACAGAACTGGAATTTTTTGTTTTTGTTTTTGTTTTTCTGGTATTGCTCTGTGTCTTGGCTATAGGCTAGCTGGTGGCTATGTTAGTGCCATGTGTAGAACTCATATAAAATACATATTTGTAGATAAGGGCAGGGACTGAGTGTGGATAATTTTCTCAGGTATATATTAGTTTGGACCCAGAGCCTTCTCATAATTTTGAAAACTAAAATTATAAAAATTTTAAAATTAATTTCTTTATTTTGAGACAGTCTCACTATGTCTCTCTGGCTGGTCTGGAAGCTGCTATGTAGACCAGGATGGTCTTGAGTTCACAGAGATCTACCGACCTGCCTTTTGTTCCCTAGCACTAGAATTAAAAGCACCACCACTCCTGGTTCATCCTTTCTCTTTAAAGTCAAGCAGAATAGTCAAGTCATATAATTTGTGAGGTAGATGCCTTTCTACCTCATTCTATCTACATTGACAAAATAGAATTCTATCTACATTGACAAAATAGAACCCTTGTCCATGTCTCAGCCCTCTTTCATTCATTTGATGAGCATATAACAGCTCTGGAGAATAAAAACTGAAAGATGAAAAGACACATGTTCCCAACATGGGCAGAGCTGTCTGCCTGGTCAGGAGACTAAATCAGCCTCTGGAGAACATGAGAATTGTGCAGAATTAATAGAAGTAGAAGCAGGTAAAATTTACTCTAGAGTCGGGCAAGTACATTATTTAACCTAGCAGTGTGACAAAGAAGATGGTTTTTAGATGCCACATGAACTCGGAAAAAGGCAGTGAGGACATATTTGCAAGGGCCACGGAGTCTGATATGCAATGCACGTCCCATGTTCATAGTCTTATCACCAAGCTAAACACTGGGCAATGCAGGATCAGAGCAAGAGCAGACATGGGAACAGAACTTAGAGCTACAGAGGTGTTGACTGTTTGTGGTGGAGCTTTTCGGACCTCCATGTTGCTTCTTTGCTGCATATTTGCTGTAGAGTTTTTCTAAATAATTAATCTGTGTATTTGAAAAATCGGCTCCCCTGATGATAAGACATGATGAAATTTCTTATTCTCATGCAACACCTGGAAGCAGAAGTTAAGAGGTAATTTTCTGTATCCCATATGGAACAGAAGCATCATCTCCCATTTTCTAGTCTTGATCAGAACTTGCGTTACTGAATCCAGAGGTCAACTGTCAATGGGACTTTCTTCTCGGAACCTATCTTTTATTTGAAAACAGTATTCTCCAGCAGGAGACAGGGAAGGAACATTAAAGTAAGATAGAGTTAAATGGTTCTGACCTGGAGCCTGATCTATTCCTAAAGCTCTTAGTAGTGAAGGGGAATATCATCTTTTAGCACTGAGATATAAAACTTCATTTTCCACATTGTCCTATTCCTTTGCTTATAATTGTCCCATGTGCATTAATATATTTTCATTCAAAATTAAACACTTAACAATTTCAGTGTGAGCAGCCACCTGCCTCTTGTTCCACTCACCTCCTTAATTTTGCCAATTGATTTTCTTTAGCTTTTCAAAGAAACAAGTATTTCCTCTACCTTGAGGAATATTTGACCTCAATACAGGTTGTCCCTTCTGCAAAAATTCTATATTGCTATCCCACGTAAATTTCTTTCCCCTTACTAGACTCTTCATAGTTTGTACCTAAACTAATCAAACTCCCCTGTGTCCTAGGATATGGAATTCAATTCTACATTGTTTTATATTATCTCTTTATTACTTAACTAAACCTTTTATGTTCTATGAAGGCAGTAACCTCCTGAGTCTTTTATACAAGTCCATGTTCCCCGTCTATACAGTTGTAAATAATTATTTGCTGAATCAGGGGGGTGGAGGGGCAGTGGCCAGATGGCTGGATGGATAGACGGATGAATGAATGGATGAATTGAATGTCTGTAAGTTAAACTCTTCATCAAATCCAATCAAATGGTAATCTTTATCCATGCCATAGCTCTGTTTAGCCAGTCTTCTGGGAATATTTTTCTAGTCCATGACTCAACAAAGACACAGCTCGTATACTGATTTCCATTCATTCAGTGCAATCTGTGATCCGCAGTACTGACATTGATTTATGTTCCTCTGAAATACAGAACATATATATGTATTTTTGTGACAAACTATACATCATATTTTCATTATTCCACATTGGATCACTCTTAAATTTCATCTAAGTTGCAGGATTTTTTAAAAAAGAGTTTATTATTTCCATGATTAAATCAATAAAAATGTGTATTCATTCATAGTCAAAGTGCATCATATAGTTGTAGGAAAACATTCTTATGAAACTCAATCCTACATATCATAGATATTAAAAAACACAGAAAATGCATTAACAGAATTGAGAGATACTTACTTTAATGAAGCACATCTAAATCATACTTTCTCCCCCCTTCCAAGTTAAATAACTTCAATAATTTTTCCAACAATGGTTCTCTTTCACTTTACAACTTCATCAACTAACAAAATTGTAATGTAACTAACATGAACTGAGTGTTTTATTAAGACAATGTAGGTAATATAAATATTCGTAGAGGCCTATGACAATGACAACTTGCAGATACAGGAAGTGGAACACTGGATTAGTTTGAATTAGAACTGGATCCCCAACAAAAACAACACATTCAATGCACTGAGCACACATCGGTCACTTACCCAGTGCTTTCTTGCTAGCTGTCTCAAAGGGTGGGTTGGGATGACCCTGGCAGCATACTCTTCCCTGAGGTACTGTGATAGTAATACATGTCTTCCTTCTTTTCCAGAGTGACCGTCTTCTAATCAAGGGAGGGAGAATCGTCAACGATGATCAGTCCTTTTATGCTGATATTTACATGGAGGATGGCTTGATAAAGTATGTACATGAAACCTACTCCTTTTCCACTTCCTTTCTACTGAGGAAGAGGCTTTGGTTTTATGAAGTGAATAAGTCAAGAGGATAAATTCTGAGGATGTATTCTAATTGTACTAAAGGGAATGCTATGGGTCATAGATGATTGGATGATGTGATCCCCATTCTTAAGGATGTTGAGAATTGTGCATGAGTGATAGCATCCTGAAAATACCAAGGCATATGTAATATGTTCTAAGGTGAAATCAGGGTATTCACAGACTTTTTTATTATCTATACTGCTTTACATGAGAGAAAACTTAAAAGTAAACTTGACAAAATGGTAAGGCTTCAAAGAGCAGATACAAATAAGGCATACATTTCAGGCCTATTTTCCAAACACATTCATCTGGATTCTACAATTTCTTGGTGAAATAGCTTCTTACAGAAGAATCATAGGCAGTTAATGTTTAAGTATCAGTTCTTTAAATAGTGGATTTCAAAACAGAATTTGATCTACATGGTATTACATCATGAACAGCAAGCTACACCATCATATTAATAAGATGTCATTTATGTCTAGAGTACCCAATTCATCCTGTTAGCAGGGCTACTTGCTAATGGCAAAGCATTTGTGTAAGGTGGTGTACACTTGCTATGTCACATTTTATGGTAGGCATTGCATGTTCAAGTCAGCATTCCTCAGTCCTTGGGACCTTATAGTCCTTTAAAAGACCAGAGGATCCAGCATTCTCAGGTAATACCAATATCAAGAACAGAATAGCAGGCTAGATGAAATTTAGAGGGAGCAATCATTAATTACAATAGCTGATGTTTAGTGTAATATGCTTAATTGTATTTTGTGGGTTTTCAAGGGATTAACTTTTAGTCTACACAGCTCTACTGAGGAATTATTACTTTTACAACCAAAAGAATTGAGACATGGTGAGATTAAATATTAAGTTGGCCATGGTTGATAACTAACAGAGCCAAGACTGTGAATCCTGGTAGCCTCTTTCTGGAGTATACATACACAGGTCAGTCATGGATGCCAGCAGAAAAATGATTACACAAGAAGATAAAAGCTAAGATGTTAGAGATCGCTGTAGTCTTACTTAGTGTGCTGGAGGAAAGTGGATGAGGCATGCTGCTTCAGATGGGATATTACACTATTTATAAAAATGAGTGGAAAATTTATATAAATTTATACAAACACACACCACATACATTCATCAGTTCTTCATCCTCTTGGTTCTCAATTTCTCCTGGAGGAAAAACTGAGAAAAGCAGGAACAGGACTGGGCAGTATCTAGACTAAAGTAGAATTACAGTCAGAGGCTGCATTTTTTCTCTCACAGTGTGTTTTGAATTGTGGTGGCCCTGGAATAGCCCCATGCTGATGCGGTAAAGCTGACCTCTTAGACATATCAGGAACACATTAGCTGTGATTCTACCGTTTGCTGGTCAGTGGTGGACTTTTTACTACCCCAAGAGAATATTTTGGGGCTATTATGTACAGAAGGGAAAATATTTACACTACAAGTAGTGGGGCACACATGTGCCCAAGGTAGGAGATATTTAATGTTAGTATAAACTGTGAATCCTAGGTATACTGTGGAGACAGGCTTAGCCAGATGCAAAAATAAAAGCTAAAAAAATAAAATGAAAAATAAAATGAAAAAATCAGACAATGTTGCAATGACTGACGTGCTAACAGCCTTGTGGGGAATAGTTATCACATTCTTGTGAGATGAACCTTTGAAACTCTCATTTAATTGCTCAAACAGCTTCTTCCCCGACTCTTTCCTATGATGCTCTGAAGCTTTCTGGGTCACCATAATCATCCTTCCTTGTCCGAAGCCTCTATTGAAATATTGACCATACAAAAGTGGTGGGTGTGGGAGAGAGCTGCACGTTTGACTCTGTCCTTATGCATCTGCAAGAACCCACTATTAGCTGATCACAGAATGGTGGAGTAAGAAAAAGGAGCTTGAGGAGGGTGGTGACTCAAGCAGAAGCAGAGAACCTACTTAGGAGATGACTAAGTCCCCATACCTGTTGTTGTACTAACATTATCTTCTGTTGTGTCTAACAGTCATTTGTTTCACACCTCGTAGCTTTCCCCAGTGTCATCCTATACCATTAGAAGAAAAATCAAAGTGAAAGAAATAATGAAAATAGTTATGTAAAAACATTAGTCACAAGCTCTGTTCTCAACATTGGTGATCTATAGATTTCAGTACAAAACTATAATACATCATACCATGCAGATGATTCTGTGTCCATAAAAGGAGTTTTATATACACAGCTATCTGTCTTTGTTTAAAGGCTGAAGGGCTTGTGTCTTTGAAGACCCCAATGTCTAAAATCCTTACATCCTAGGCTTGTCTTGAGAGTTGCTCCATTAATTGCCAGTTGTCCTACTGTCTCACTAGGCAAATTGGAGACAATCTGATTGTCCCTGGAGGTGTGAAGACCATTGAGGCCAATGGGAAGATGGTGATGCCTGGAGGCATTGATGTCCATACCCACTTCCAGATGCCTTACAAGGGGATGACCACAGTGGACGATTTCTTCCAAGGGACAAAGGCTGCCTTAGCGGGAGGAACCACCATGATCAGTAAGTCTGCTGCCCAGCTCTGTATGTTTGACAAAGGTGCAAACACCTGCCCTCTGAAAATACTGAAACCAGACACGCTTCTCTCAAGTTGGTTCATGGAATCTATGTTCCTAGGTGTGGGAAAGCCAGGAAAACTGCCAACATCCTGTAATTACACAAGGAGGCCCAAGAGCTTAATGACACTGAAAGCAACCAGAGAAAGATACATCCAAGAGAATGGTCATTGAGACTGACAGTTCTTGGAAGATTAGTGGGTTTCAGTGGATTTGGTGCTATTGGGTCTTTTGCTCTATTTTGACCAATTTGTATTTTTAAGATTAGGAAAGCTGTGAGTGGTTTCCTTTATTTTTCTTTTGTTTTACTTGTGGTGACTACTAATTCTGGAGAACCTTGGGAAATTGCATGTTATTGGAGTACAGAACTGATAGTATTTCGGGCAGTCCTTGTTCCAAGGAATCTCAATGCACTGGGTACTGGCCCAGAGCTAGCCTCAAACCTGGGAGACAGAGAACTATTTACTTAGCAGCCTATTCCTCTACCTACAGGCACAGAGCAGCCTGAGCCAGAACTACAGTCTGTCTTGACCTTCCTTTTGACTGAACCACTAGCAGGGTTCAACTTTAGCAAAGCCATAAAAGGTGTAGTCCAAGGAGGCCAGGGCCCTTTCCCTCAGCTGATAGGAGGAAGCCAGCTGACTTCTCAGCAGCTGTCTGCCCAGGAAAGCCCTAGTGTCCTTGAAGACATTAGTAATGTAACTGGATGCATTATATTTTCCGATCAGTGCACTTGGGCTCTGTTGACAGAGGAAATGCATGGTCTTGCTTTGGTTTGGCTGGCTGCCATCTGGACCAGGAATTGGGCCTGTTCTGCAAGCTTGTAAAGTCCCGTCTGCTTGGCCTTCTGCCTTGGTGAAGGAGCAGAGGGCAGATGGGACTTTTAGAAGAATAAAACTTACAAGGAGCCACAGATACATTCTTGCTCCTCATCAATAACTTAGAAACACTAGCTATGTGGAAAGCAAAGGATCCACATAGCCCTACTTCCCTGTTAGAGTTACTATGCGGGTTCCAATTTCACAGTAGCATCCTCATATCTGGGCCATATTTATAGCTTTGATTCTTTTCACTAAGTGGTGGATCATGAATGTCTGTCCAGTCAGTCATTTGCTCACATTCTACCACAGCTTTTAAAATAGGTGTCTCTCACCACTCTGTGAAAGTGTCTCTATGTTTTTAACTAAAACATGTTTTTCAACTTTGGTCACTTCTGGTTTCTCGTTTACGTAAATGCTTCAACGTATACTCTAGAAGCTAAATGCTGTCAACATCTACCACTGATTTTCCTAGGTACAAGGCTTAGGCATGAGAATAAGTAGAGTCTGGTTTGGAAAATGTCCAGATTTTGGATACATATCTCAGTGTCCTTCTCTGGAAAGTTAAATCAATTTCACACTTTACCTCAGCTACCTGATAAAGGATGGATGTGAGTGGAGCCGTTGCCTAATCCCTACTCTAACAACCACAATTATTAGTTTTGAAATAGTCAAACATAATTTTATTTAGTATCATTTATATTAACTTAGGTGTGATGTATTTTGTTTGTTTTGTTTTGTGATAGGATCTTGCTATTTACGCTAGGTTGGTTTTAAGTTTCCAGCAAGCCTCCCAAGTATTGGGATTAATTACTGCCATGCCTCAATTAGTGTTTTAACTATTTTTTCTTTACTTATTCACTTTACCCCCTCCTGCCACCCCCAAATCCTTCCAATGGAGTGATAGGGACACCAACCCACCTACCAAATCCTAGACCCAAAATTCATCCTGTCTATAAGAAAAGAAGGGTCTGTGGGTGGACCAGAGACTGAGGGAAAGGCCAACCTATAACTGGCCCAACGTAAGACCCATTCCATGGACAAGCACCAATCTCCAACACTATTAATGATGCTCTGGTACACTTGAGACAGGAAACTAACATGGCTGTCTTCTGAGAGGCTCCACCCATCAGCTGACTCAGACAGATGAAGATACACCCACAGTTATTTAAAACTATGTATCACCTATGGTTGCAGAGAAAAGTGGGTTTGAATTCAAAGAAACCGGTTCTTGTTAGCAAGTTCATGGGCTTTGGTTACTCATGCCTGCTATACATCTAAAACTTCTTTCTATCCAGGGAAGAGAACACAGCTTTGGTCATTATAGTGACTCAGAACCAGTAGTCACAGCATATAAATAGCAGGTAGTCATGAGGACCTAACACTTACTGAACACTTAGTATGCACCTCGTTTCAGTGAAGCACCTTCTGTATGCATTTTTTTAACTTAATCATATGGCAAACTCAGATGAAAAATACTATCAAAACATGTTCCCCATCTACTTAACACCTACTCTTAAGGAGAGAAAACTGAGGCTTCAGAAAGCTAGTAATTTGTTCCAGTCCCAGAGTTAGCTACACAGGAAAGAGAAGGAATGGTGGGGGCGGGGAGACGGAGCTGCTTCTGAGTCACCCACTTTACCCTCTGTCTTTCAGTTGACCATGTGGTACCTGAACCTGAGTCTAGCCTGACCGAGGCCTATGAAAAGTGGCGTGAGTGGGCTGACGGGAAGAGCTGCTGTGACTATGCTTTGCATGTGGACATCACCCACTGGAATGACAGCGTCAAGCAAGAGGTGCAGAACCTCAGTAAGGAAAAAGGTGAGCCAAAGCAAGCTCTCCAGGCCCATCTCTTTGCTGCCTTCTCTGTGTCTCCCACAGTATCCTACTCCTCTAGGTTAGAATCTGGTACCTTAAATATGAGCGCTGTGTGAGGGACTTTTACTTTGTTCCAGGCATGTTGTATTTATGCAACTTTACATGTAGGATCCTACGTGCAGGGTCTCCATGGGATAAATGTTGTTAGTCACATCACAGCCGGAAGAGCAGAGTCAGAGTCACTGCCTGGGATGACGTTTAATAGGTAATAAGAGCTACACAAAGATGATGCTCTGACCTCCATCGGTATCTTAGGTTGTTATCACTGTGATTAAACACCACAACAAAAAGCAACTCGAGGAAGAGAGGGTTTATTTCACTTACAGCTGGTAGCTCGTCACTGAAGGGAGTCAGGACATGAATTCAAGAAGGACGGGAATCTGGAGATAGGAATTGAAGTACAGAGCTTGAAGAAGCACTTCTTACTAGCTTGCTTCTGGTGGCTTGCTCAGTCTGTCCCGTATACCACCTAGGAATACCAAACCAGGGATGGCTGTCCACAGTGAGCTAGATCTTCCCATTCCAGCCATCAATCAAGAAAATGCAGTACAGGCTTGCCCACAGGTAGAGACATTTTCTCAGCTGGGGTTGCCTCTTCCAAAATGACTCTTGCTTGAATCATGTTGACATGAAACTAACCAGCACGATGCATTAATGCCAGTTTTACAAATTAAGAAACTGAGGCAAGGTGACTGATCCTACCTGAGGTCACATTCCTAACAAATCTGAGAGCAAAGGTTCTAACCTTGATCAGTTTTATAAGACCAAATTGTTAATATTATATAATAATGACATAACTTTAATGAAGTCTAAGACATGCCAGGAGCAAGGTTAGATTGA
Source organism: Rattus norvegicus (assembly GCF_021556685.1). NCBI lineage: Eukaryota > Metazoa > Chordata > Mammalia > Rodentia > Muridae > Rattus > Rattus norvegicus. The sequence continues at coordinate 35,475,207 of NC_141551.1, read as the reverse complement.
TTCTACAGTTAGTAATGAAAAAATGCAGTGTGTGTGTGTGTGTGTGTGTGTGTGTGTGTGTGTGTGTGTGTGTGTGTGTTGGCAGGGAGCCTCTCACTGCAATGATTATTTTGGTTCCATTATTAGCTTTGATTCTTCTGGTCTCTTTCTTCTTCTGTTCTGATCATCAGACACTTTATACCCACAGGAACACACATACTTATGCAAATGTGTGCCATGAGCGCAGCTTTGTAAGGTGATTAAGGATATCAGAGATGGATAAACAACAGCCTTTGCTGAAGGTCCACTGCAAAGGAAAGCACTGGACTGGAAAGAAAAGCAGCAGACTGGACGCTTCAAAGCTTGTCTGGCCATTGTGCAAAAACTTCAGGGAAACATCATGTGTCTGTGTTGTGGGGAAAGAGGATGCTCCCTCAGAGGATGCCTTTTCCTTTGTATCCCTTGCTGCACTCTATAAGTCCTGCCCTATCCTCAAGAACACAAAACAAACAAATAGCCCTGTTCTCTTTCTCGGTTACCTGTCATTCGAAGCATCTTAACTGCAATTGAAAATTCAGTGGCTTTAAGGAGAACACAGAACCTGGGTCATTCCAAGAATGACTTGGAGGTTTTTGGAAATGGGAATATTGTGGAAAACTGCCCTGAGCTGACCCACGCCGAGTAGGGACATTCTTGAACTATAATCCACTTTTGGCTGGGGAGACTGTGGGCTAAGCTGACCCTAATGGTTAAACCAAAATAATTTTCCTTTCCTCAAAATGATTTTCTGTTCTGCCATCCTACCTACTTATTTATTTTGGTTGAAAATTGAATAGATCTTTTCCTATAATGCTGCTGGCTTTAGTATGAAAGTACAAGGTATAGCTTCAAGGCCCAGATTGCTATCTGTCCACTCTGCTAATTCACTGAAGCCAGGTTTTACATTTGTTTTTGTTTCTACATTTGAAGTTCAGATAGTGTGTGTGAAAGAGTCATTCTTCCAACTTAGCATCTTAGTCGCCTTAGTCAGTGTTCCTTTGCTGTTAAGACACCATGACCACAGCAGCTCTTATAAAGATGAAACACTTCATTGAGACTAGCTTACAGTTTCAGAGGTTTACTCCCTTATCACCATGCCAGGAAGCATGGCACCACACAAACATGGGGCCAGAGAGGTAGCTGAAAGTTAGACATTTGGATCAGTAGGTAGCAGAAAGAGAGAAAGACACTGAGTCTTGCTTGAACACGTGAAACTCCAAACCCCGCCCCTCCCCCAGTGACAAAATTCCTTCAACAGGCCATACTAACTTCAACAAAGGTTACACTTTAATCTCTGTCAAGTATTGCCACTCCCTGATGACTATTCAAATAATTGAGTCTATGGGGCATTCCCATCAAAACCACCATACTGAGTATATAGTCTGCACCCCTTTATTATAAAAGTCATGGCATTTTTAGATAAAAAACTAGATTCTTTTCTTTCTGAGACAGGGTTTCTCTGTGTAGCCTTGGCTGTCCTTGATCTTGCTTTGTAGACCAGGCTGAACTTGAACTCACAGATTGTTGCCTGCCTCCGCCTCTGAGTGCTGGAATTAAAGCCATGTGCTACCACCACCTGGCTCATTCTTTAAACAGATTGTAAAGAATGGAGGGAAAGTAGTATACTTACAAAAAATGTGTGTGTTGTGTGTGTATGAATGCATGTGTACATGTGCTGTACATGTGTGTATTCAAAAGTATAAGTTCCATGATAGGAAATAACACATCATGTAAGTATGTACCTTCTACAACTTAGAAACATTTTTTAGGGAGGATGCAGGATTTTCTGGGCTTTGGCCTTTGTTTTATTTTCATACAAAGCCTTACTGGCTAGCCAGATGCTCTGTAACCCAGCCTTACTGGCTAAACTCACAGGGTGCACCAAGGGATAGAAAGGAAATTTTATAGCAATCTTCCTGCCTCAGTCTCCCCAATAATAGAATTACATGCTTTCAGACTTATCCCAAAAGTAGTTTTCTAAGGTTAGTTTTATTGTCCTCTTTCTCTTCTTAGGCACATCAGCCTGTAGCTTAGTATAAAACAGTCATTCACCAAATAGTGAAATAAATCCACTGTGGAGACCAAATGCTTGCCTCACAGGGACTAAAAGTCTTCAAAGCATTGGCTCCTTTAATGGTGAACTACTTCCTTATGAGGTGGGAATTATTTTCCAATTTACAGGGGGAGGAAACAGAGGCCCAGAAGGTGAGCATTCCCAGGTGATTGTGGTGTTATGCCACACTCAGATACCACAACCCATAGAGTTCGTGCACAGTTTATGTGTTACTGAGACTTCTCTAGTGTCTGCTTCCTCAAACAATGTCAGTTATTGATCTTCTAAACTCTGCAATGCTGGGAACTGTAGTTAGCAAAAGATGCAGAAGGTGACACCATTCTGCCAAGACACTAATTACAAACTATGGATTTTACAGGATGAGAAAGGGCATGATAAGATAAAAGCATTCCAAATGTCTTCACTTCTATTGGACAGACCCCTGAGTGATGTGCTCAGGGCCAGTGCGGGCGTGATAGACAAGAGAAGGTGGTGGTGATAATTAATACTGTCTTTTTCCTGAAATTTTTCCTTTCCTTGTCTGGCAGGCGTTAACTCCTTCATGGTTTACATGGCATACAAGGATTTATATCAAGTGTCCAACACAGAGGTAACAACCCATTTGGCTGGGTGGTCTGGATGGTCTGCATGGGTTTCCTATTGTTGCTGATGACCTTGGTCATTAGGACATGAGTCACTGTGGTTACTGTGGGAGGCTACTGTGCAAGGTTGTATATTGAAGCCCTTGCTGTCTGTACTACATTTTAAAGAAGGTTATAGGTTGAGTGTCTATGGTAAAGCAGAGAGGGGCTTGAATTTCTGCTGCCAACAGTTGTCTTAAAGAATAAGGGAAATCTGCTGTCTCCAAATTTATCACAAACCTGGTGAAAATGTGGAATTCTCTGCCTTATAGAGTCAGGTGGGCTTTCTGCCAGTTGTGCCTGTGTGACTGTCATATTTTTATCAGTTTGTCTTTTCCTAGTAAATCATGAATGTGCAAGAGTTTTGATAGATCTGAAACGATTGCAGGAAATGCAAGAAATTAGTACTCTTATCTTCTTGGTGGAAAGTAATGGTAATTTTGTCTAACTCAGAGTAAGAGTTTGAATATGTGCATTAGCTTTGACCAGGCTCGTGAGGGGTTTTGGAGCACTGTTGAAAAAAAAAATGATACCATGTCTAAGCTCAATGGAAAATTATTCCCTTAGATCTGGATGCCCAATAGAAGACTTCTTAGATATTGGTCTGGACTGGGTGTAACGCCTGACAAATCTTTTATAGAGACAAAGCCTCTTTGAACTACATTCCTCTCTGTTTTAAGACCGTTTCAGTCCTGGTTTTAGTAACTGACCTTTATGTCAAGCTGCTAAGGGAGTCTGTGATGCTGTTCACTTCTGTTTTAGCTCTATGAGATCTTCACCTGCCTGGGAGAACTGGGGGCCATTGCTCAAGTTCATGCCGAGAATGGAGACATCATTGCCCAGGTAACCACATGGAGTGATTGAGCATTCTGTGTGAACGTGGGTCTACATCCCATCCATTTCTTCTCTTCAGCATGACTTGAATACGACAAGTCTTCGTGACTTTGCCATAAACACATCGTTAGAGACAAAAATCCATGCTCAAAAAGCTTACAGCTCTGAGCTCACATTTTAATTCCAACATTGGGTCTGCAGAGAAAGGAGCATCATCAAAGGTTCAAGGCAATTAGAAGTGACAGCTAGCTTTTTATTCTTGGCTGTAATCAGTGTATTTCAGTTCTTACAGAACTAACCTTCAGCCAGCCAGGCAGTAGTGGCAAACACCTTGAACCCTAGCACTTTGGAGGCAGAGGCAGTAGGCTCTCTGAATTTGAGGCCAGCTTGGCCTACAAATCCACTTTAAGGACATCCAGGACTACACAGAAGAGGCCTGTCTCAAAATCAAAACAAAACACAAAAACAAGTCTTAAGGTCAGGTAGTGGTATACACCTTTAATCCCAGAACTAAGGAAGCAGAAGAAAGGTAGTACTGTGAGTTCCAGGACAATCAAAGCTACATAGTGAGACCCTGTTTCAGGAAACCAAAACCCAAACAAAAAAAGAATATTCAAATTAATGTCACCAAAATCCTGTTACTAAATGTATCGCTTTTGTTTATAGTTTACCCAATGTCGTCTTCTTCACTTGTTTTTAAATTTGAAGCAGCAACTTCAACTTAGATACTTATTTAGTTATGAAGTGAAGGCAGGAATATCTAAAAGTGACCTGCTAAGTCTTCTGTCCCTAAAAAGAGTTTACATCTAGAAACGTCTGAGTAGAAAGAAAAGATTGGCTGTGGTCTTGGTTGTCCTTTTGATTGCATCTGGAATCAACAAAAACAAATTCCTGAGCAAGACCGTGTACAGCCGCCTCCCCCCCCCACCCCCACCCCCGCTCTTTCTCTCTACCCCTCCGCCCCCTCCTTTACCTCTACCTCTTCTTCCTACCCCATACCTCTTCTGAGGCAGCATCTTACTAACTAGCTCTGGCTTATCTGGAACTTTCTATATACAATACCACCCCCCATGGAATTAAAGAGATCCTGTTGCCTCTACCTCTGGAGCTCCCGGATTGAAGGTGTGTGCTACCGTGCCCAACTACCAGAGATTTTTCCTGTACTATTTGACATGAGACCCTCCCTAAATGTGGGCGGTACCTTTTGGCCGCAACCCAGATAAAAGGACGCGCGATAGAAGGAAATTTTGCTTTTGCCCTCCGTCTTGCTGGCAAGTTACTTATCCTGCTGGTCGGCGCTCCTTCGCTGAAAGTAGGACCACGTTCGTTCTTTGGGACTTCAACAAAGACGGAAAGAACATAGCCCAACGGGATCCCTTTCAGCCTTCTGCTCCAGATTGAGACTGCGGAGAAGTCCAGCTTCGTGCACTGAGCAACTCTGGGATTGCCAACCTCTCCAGAGTAAGATAGACACTGACTGTTGGACTACGCTGACCACATCCTTATTTGTGAAGGCAAGGCTACTTCTACAGAGTTCAAGACATGGGATCCACATACTATAACCATAACCCCAATTTCTACAACGTGGAGGTGCCTGAGATTGAGGTGGAAATCGAGGATGAGCAAGAGGTGAGAGCTGCAGAAGAGAACATCTTTTTCTGTGAATGTGCTCTAGGCTTTGAGGACAAACCCGAGTACCAGTCTCTGTTTAACCAACAGGGTGATACGAATGTCGCAGTCAACTTGATCAACCTTGGTGGTGCTGTCGCTTTCTCCAGTCAAGGGAACCATCAAAGTCCGAAACAGCTACAGTTGGAGGGATGGGAGACCTCAATTGCCAGAGTTCTACAACCACAGTCACAGCCACAGCTCCAATCCCAGCCCCGGCGCACTCGACCACGGATCCGCAGAGGTTTGACACCCTGGCAGCTGAGCAAACTGGAGAGTGTTTTTCAAGAAGCTCAGTACCCTGATGTGATCACAAAGAAGAACCTTGCGAAGTGCCTGTATTTGGGAGAATCTGAAGTGCACCGTTGGTTTAAGATAAGAAGAGCCAAGTATAGGAAAAATCAGTGCCTACATACGTTCAGTTGTACCCCTGATGGTACCCAAAGTACCTTTCCCTAAAGTTTTTGGAGAAGCCCTGGAGTGCCATCCTAGTCCAGGAGCAACCTAACCCCTTTCAGCAGTGAAGATCCGAGTATTAGGAAACAGGGGAAAAAGTTGTTAGTTCAAGGCCAGCCATAGCTACATATGGAGACCCTGACTTAAAAACAAACAAACAAACAAAACAAAAAACAAAAACAAAAAAACAAAACAAAACTGTGAAATAAACACTTGAGCCTCCCAGTCTGTGTGAAGAAAAACAACAAGGGGAGAGCAAGTCATGGAAGTGAAAACAACGAGGATGGACTGGACAGTCTAGGAAACCAGGCTATATTAGACAAAAGGCTTTGAGGGAGAGCCAGAGCTATATGATATTCTCTATCGTAAGGCAGCATTTCTTCAAAGCCAGAAATCTGATCCAGGACTGCAGATCTCAGAGCCTTCCATAATCATGAATTTAGGACTTATGGAGATCCACTGGTTTCCTAGAAACCACGTTGAATAACTTGCTGGAGAAATGACGAAAGCAAGAGCTCCAAGGCCCACACTGATCAACTGTAGGAAGCGAAGCCATTCCCTACCCATTTCCTGAGCTTCCTAAGGGGAGGGATGCACAGACCTGCTTGGTGATATGCACTTAGCATCGGCCTCTGCTAGGAGGAGCCAGCAAGAAAAGGAGGAGGTCTCAGTCCATCTGATGGCATTAACAATGAGGAGCACAGTTCCTTCATCCATCGTCTCTTGAACACCTGGTGCCAGGCGCTTGGCTGTTGAGGCAAGCAGAAGCAGGCTTTGCATAGCTCAACCTTCACGAACTACTCCCCTCTTCTTCAGAAGATAACCAGAGGTCGGACACTGGTCATCAGACATACAAGAGTAGCTTATTGGCTAGCTTTTGTGTTCTTTGACTGCTTCCATTTTCACCCCACAGCTTAGGCTGTCCTTGAACTCACAGAGATAGATCTGCCTGATGCTGACTCCCATGTACAGGGATTAAATCTGTGTGCCATTACACCTGACTGATGTCCAAGCCTTTAAAATGTTGTTCCCATGCCTATTTTAAATAAAATCAGTAAATAAAGCTTAGTTTCTCTGTGCAGTTATTGGGGACTAACATAAGGTTAAAAACAAATACAGCCACCAGATTTATTCACTGTTTACATTTATGAATACCTCTGGGAGGGGGGACTGGGAAAGGGGTAGTCTTTGGGATGTAAGTAAATAAAATAGCTTTTTAAAAAAATGAACCATGGGGTTGGGGATTTAGCTCAGTGGTAGAGCGCTTGCCTAGCAAGCGCAAGGCCCTGGGTTCGGTCCCCAGCTCTGAAAAAAAGAAAAAAAAAATGAACCATTCATTTTCAGGTTCAACAGGATGTTATCACTGGCTTCAAGATCGTAATGAATAGCCAGTAGAAGCAGATTTAGCCCCTACATTGGTGTGCCCCAGTAGGCATCTTTACTGGGAGATAGTGTGTCTGGGACGCCTTTACTCTTCATGTCCCATAATACAGGGCTCTAGCTGTTGTGATTTCAGAGTCTCAGCAGTATCTTGAGAGCGGAGGAGGTGACTTGTGACCAAGAAAGTTAATTAATGTGACGATGTGCTTTCTTCCCATGTCTCTCCACACCCAAACTTAATGAAATCTTTTCACACAGAGGGCCCGGTTTGCCTTGCTTTCAGGGGATGGACCCATGGGTGCTGGAACTGTACCCCTTCCCCTTTTTCATGTGTTCAGCCCAGCAGCCAGAGGCCCCAGTTCTTCCCCTGCTGCCATGGAATCCAACATCCTCCTTGTATTTCAGGCCTGTAGGTACTACAGGGCCTGACATGCCATTTCTCAATTCCAAAGTTGCCCCCTGTGGCTCCTCAGCAGATGCCCCCTGGCTCCCCTAGCTCCTCTTCATCCCACCGCTTCCTGACCTTGGAACGCTCTGCTCTCCATAAGGAAAAAGAATTGGGGCATTTTTCCATTTGGATGAGTTTCTGGTGTGTATTTATTAGACTCAGCTTGAGCTGAAGATTCTATCACGTCATCTAAATGAAGGCAGCTGCTATCCTCAGAGTTTCCGTGCTGTGCTTCTACAAAAGCAAGAGCAAAATGAAATCTCCTTTGGGTACAAACAAGGACAATTTTCAAATCTTCCAAATTGCCAAGCTAGGCTGAGCTTTCTTAAATGACACATTGAGTTGTGTCCTTAAACCCATGGAGAAATGTATCTCCCACTCTTCATTAAAGAAGCTTCCCTTTGCAGTAAACAGAGACAATCGCCAGAAACCACACCGGGTCAAACACAGAGAAGTGCTGCCTCAGTGAATATAGCAACAACACAGCTCCTCTAACACTCAAGGACCACTGGAGGAATCCAAAAGGTTGTAAGAAACACAGGACTAGGAAGTCAGCTGTGAGACTGAGTCTCCTAGAAGTTTCTCCCATGTTGTCACCACCTTATGGCTGTCAAAACAAGACCCAAGCAAGAACACTAATGAATATGGTAATACAGAAGAGGAAAATACATGGGCCCTGTACCCTAGGCAGAGAATTACAGGCAACAAATGACTGTTGATAAAAGGAGAATTAGCCTCTGCCAGGATGAGTCTCCAGCTGGTTATCTAATACAAATTAGTTAGCCCTGAAATTATGGGCATTAAAGCCCCTCTAAAAAGACTCAACAGGTTGATTATATATTACTGCAATTACAGATATGTAGCAACTATTAAAAAACAAAAACAAAAAAGCAGGCCAAAAGGCCATGCTTTTGAGAGGGAGTTGGGGCAGGGGGTATGTGGGAGGGATTGGAAGGAAGAAAGGGAAAGGGGAAAGTAATGTAATCATATTTGAATTAAAATAAACAAAACATTTAAAAAGAAACATATTTACTCTGTAACCACTATGTTCCAAGTAAAAACAAAGCAAGGGTCATTTCCTCATTGGAGCAAGCCACAGCTGTGCAGTAACCAGAATAGTAAAGTCATTATTGTTGTGATATACTTGTGGAAAGCAGTGTTTGACCTCGATAAACTGACTTCATCCTGTGTCAACACACGTGACCAGAAGACAGTTCATAGAAGGCAGAACCATTGTAAACCATAACCTTTATGTGCCTCCTCAGGAAGATCTCTTACAGGAGTCTGGAAGAAAATCAATGAGAATGGCCAGAAGACAAAATGGAAGTAGTTTGCTAGTAAAATCAGCCTCTGAGGTGTTTAGAGAATTTTTTATATGTGATGTAGTAAGTTCTGCAGGCTTTCTTCTGTGTGTTCCCCAGCCCCACCCCCACCCCATCTCCACTCCCAATTTATTTGGTTTTGTTTGTTTGTTTGAGACAGGGTTTCTCTGTATAGCCCTAACTGTTCTGGAACCCGATCTGCAGACCAGGATGGCTTTGAACTCAGATATCTGCCTGCCTCTGCCTCCCAAAAGCTGGGCCCTTGGCTTTCTGTTGGCTGATTTAATTGTCTCGAACAATTTGACCCACCCTCAGTTAATCCGGAGATACACCCAGAAGGAAGTATGTCTCAACAAACAAGTCTCCTAGGTGATCCCAAATTCAATCAAGTTGTAGGTAGGATGTTAAGTCTGAGGTAACTGTTACTTGTCTAGCCTGCCATTTTATGGTATCATTAATGCCATAAGGAAACTTTCCCACATGTTGCTACTGCAGTTACTAGGATGTTCTGTGCTTTGGTGTTCTTGGAAGCCAATCACAACAGAAGTCAGTTAGAGCTGCTTTGTAAAGTTAGCCACAGTAAGTTTGGACCTGAACCAACCACCCAGCAACATTTCCTGCATCTGTGCATGAGTTTTTATGGTATTTGCCTTTATAAGCTGTCCCTGGAGGGACCCCAAGATAAAAGAGACCGATTTAGAATAAGACTATCATTTTGGGTAGGGGTCAAATAAAGTTTTAAGTTCCCAAGACCTCCCTGGAACTGATATCTCTCTTGGCAGGAAGAGATATGTCTGTGGGTAACTGACATCCTGGTTGGAAAGTTAAGATGTGAACGTGTTAAGATGTGAACGTAAGACAAGTCCCATCCTGGTTGACAAATTATGGCATGAATGTTAGACAAGTCAAGTCCCCGGCTACAGTTGAATATCCCAACCAATGTGAGCAGGATAAATGTACAACAAAGACTTGCTCCTAAGGAAATCCCCTATCTCTAGATCCTGATTGGTGGAATAACTTGGCACAGATTTTTGCAGATCTTAAGCTGAAAAAGCCCTATAGATCTTGACTCAAGGTCATATTTTCAGTCTGACCTGAGGCTCTTATCCAGCAGTTCTGGGACAAATGAATAAATTAACCCTGTTTGACTGATGTTCTATGTTTTGTGAGGTGACTCCCACATCCCATCAAGGATCCCACCACGTATAGGCACTTTCGTTAACATCCCTCTTAATTTGGATTACTAACAACACAAAAAGAGAGGCTTAAGAATCCTCTTATTTGTCTACCTTGTAGTTACCAGGTGAGACAGGCTTGTTTCAGCTGCCAACTCTCTTGTTTTTCCAGAATCTCCCAGGCCACAAGGCTGGGATCAGTGGAGCAGAGGTTTTTAGGAGATACCCTTAATAATTTCAGGGTACAACTGCATACAACAGCAGCCTAGGGCTTCTGCCACCCCTAACTCTGTTCACCAACCATCTGCTTCTCCATAAACCTTGTTCACAGGTATGAAAATAGTTAAGAGTCAGCCATGAGAAGCAGGCCTTCCTGTCATACCCATAATGTACTTAGAATTTTATCAAAACAGTAACTCAGGCAATGCTGTTGAGAGGCGTGGTTTTTCTTTCTTTCTTTTTTTTTTTTCTGCTTAAATTCTGAATGCATTCATCTAATCCACGTATTTTAAAATATACAAACCCAGAGGTGAGGTGGATATTAAAACATGAGTTGTCAGGATTTTCGGTAGCTTTTCATTAGGCCAGAATAGGGTTGGAAATCTGCACCTAGACTAAAAGAGCCCAGACGAATTTGATAGAGAAGGCTGGTGACCAGATACTGGAGGATCTGGCATTAAACCTTAAGGAACATGACCTTAATCCAGGTACTTAAGTCAGAGCACAGCATGGAGTTGATGGTTAACACCTTTCATTGACTAGAAACAGCCAAGGTAAGGATTGAACCAGCCAGCCAGTCAGGCTAGGAGATGTTTCCAGGGATCTGGGTCTGAAAGAAGTGAAGTGTAAGTGACATTTTACTGGTAATATAGACAAAACATGGACACTCTTATCAAACAATCTTCCTTTTAATAAAAAAAAAAGCCACTTAACTTTTAAAGATTCAATTTTGCTGTTCCAAATGCGGAATTATATATTTGCCTAACATATAAATTGTATTCTTCACCCCCACAACCCCCGAATGCATTTTAGCCCAGAGCATGCAGATATAATTTTCCCAAATGTTGGCTGTAGTCATAAAAGAACATTCTCCATTTTGCTTCTCTTATTTTAGGAGCAGGCACGAATGCTGGAAATGGGAATAACAGGCCCAGAAGGTCATGTTCTGAGCAGACCGGAAGAGGTGAGTTTCATGGGGGTTGGGGAGAAGGGGTACACAGCAAAAAGCCAAGATGGCAGTGAGGGTTCTTTTCACCAGTGTTTTCTATGAGACTGATTGTCATGGTCCTAGGGTACCACTTACTTTATATATGGAATGTTTCTGTTTGGCCCAACCTGAGCCTCATGCACACACAGTTTAGGCACAAGAATGGCTGGAAGAATGCGATAGAATCTATGATTCAATCTATCATTGTTGGGAGACTTCTCTCAGAGACCTCTTCTAGCTAGAAAGTATAATAGAGATGCTCATCTCTGACCTTGGGTTGCCTTACACTCCCTAGGCCTTCAGTAGCAGTGCGGTGCTGGATGTCTAAGTCTTTGCTAATCACCCTGAATTCTAGAGAAATTCCTATGCACTTTTTCATATTACAATGAGTCTTGCAAATCACTGACAATGTGGAAAGGAGACTGAATAGACTTTTCACAGCCAATATGCCTTGTGATTCTTGTCTTTTATGTCAGCCACTGCTGCTGGCTCAGGGCTCAGAGTTTGTGCCCACCAATCTGAAAGCAGGGTTGTTCTGAACTTGAGGGATCTCAGGGCCCACCATGTCAATGAAACTAATCCTGTTTATGGCAAACTCCGCCGAGGAAGCAGAACCTAAACATTTAGTACTTCCCTCATCTCTTCTACAGCCTACAAGAAATTGAAATGTAACACAGGTATATAGAAAGTCTCCTATTACAATGAGGCTATATATTTTGCAAGCAGAATAATACACTTGTACCAGGTGCATCTAGAAGGAGACATAGAACAAGGTCAGCTTTCTAGATATTGCCAGTTGACACAATCGGTAAATTAATGATGGACATTCCAGTCACACACAACATTCCTGAAAAAAATAAATAAATACGTGCCCTAATAATTGGAGGCTTGCTCTAAGAGACATTTATTCCTGACGGTGCTGACTTCATGCATTTTCTCATGTATTATTCCTGCCATTCAAAGTACTGGCATTGTATAGCTAAAGAACCTAAAAGTTAGAGGTCAGCCATGGGCTGGTCGTTTCTGAAGGACTGAAAAATCATTTTTATGGTATTAGCTGGCCGTCATGGTCAACACTGTGAAACTAGAAATGCTGTCTCTGGAGGGATAGGCTGGCAAGACAGATTTCTTTAGACACAGCCAGGGGATTTCACAGCAGAGTCTATTTTTGTTCCTTGGTTTGTTTTTTCAACCTCGCTCCACCCCCACCACCTCAACCTTTCCCAGTTCCTTCTCCTTTTTAGTAAGAAGGCCACTTAGCTGTAAATCTCTCCAACCCTTGAAGCTCTTTTGAGTAAAGTTGAAAAGTGATGTAACCTTCTAAAGATAGTCACTTCGTCAAAGTGCAGAAAACCCTTTGGTGCTGGCCCTGGAAGGGAATGGGATCAAAGGGGCCAGGGCTGAGAGCATGGGGCCGCTGAAGTGGCCAGCAAAGGTATGACGGGGGAGTGAGCATAGGAAAAGCCAGCTTCTTTTCAGTTCAAAGCCCACCAAGATGGAGTCTCAAGTAAGGCTGCTCAGAAAGCAGAGAAACAGGTACAGAGAATAGCCTCCAGGGTGCAGTGTCTGGGTGCTTTACCTGCACCCCCAAAGCCTTCTGGAGCATGCCAGCTCAGCCAGCCCAGTGCCCCAAGCCTACTGAACCACATTCACCATAGAGTGACTGGTTTGCATTATGCAGCCACTAGACATCTGTAAGCCATTTGAAGCATATTTTTTTTTTAAGTATTGGTCTGTGCAAGCTAACCCCTAAAGTCATATCCATATGAAAAGGAACGGCTGCTGATTCCGTGAGGAATCACCACTGAGGCTCTATTCTGGGCTGAGCTGGGCTTGCTCAGAGTTTGGGGCAATAGCAGACTTCGCATTGGTCACAAACTGTGACCAACAATTACAACAACAGCCACTGTTTCTGGGCACTAATTTCTCAAAAGGATTAATCGTTTCATCCTAACAATGGCTCCAGAGGTCAGGACTCTTCAGTACTACCACTTAGGCAGGAAAGCAGCAGCACTGAGAGGTTGTGAGCTACACCTGAGGTTACCTGGCTTGTCCAGAACAGAACCAAGATTCACTCTCAGTCACCCAATGGAGCCTGAGCTCCCAGATCTCACTTGGTTAATCAAGTGTGGGGGAAACTCATCAGTATTCCTCACGAATTAAGTGCAGCTGTCTTAATTGGTGTGTTTGAAAGCTTGAACTCCAAGTTGGAATAGGCTAGGAGAGATCAGTAATAAAAACAGTGGCTGTGCTGTGAAGCTTGGGGATTATTCTAATAAGAAATCCTTCATGGATATAACCCTTTGCTGACCCCATAGCTGCAGGAAACGTCACGATGTCCCTGTGTTTCTGATTCTCTTCACCTGCTGCTGACATGATTTTGCTTTCCCAGAGACTCTGCCTTGAGATTGGAGAGCAGAGGCTATTACTTGGCTTAGCCTTTATGCTAACTATAGGAGAGGAGAGAGATACAAAGACAAGCAGTGGCCCAGACACAGCTCTATGCCATTCTCCTTTGCTGAGGGACAGAGACATGAGGAAGCCCAGGAACGTAACATGGGAGCAGATACAGGCCACATAATTTCAGATCCTCCTGGGTGGTTCTTAGCACTTTATCAGCACCTGTTCTAGAGGCAGGACGTGGCAAGGGTGAGGGGCTCTGTTTTATTGATTGCTGGGATTTGTTTTTGTAGCTGGAAGCTGAGGCTGTGTTCCGTGCCATCACCGTCGCCAGCCAGACCAACTGCCCCCTTTATGTCACCAAGGTCATGAGCAAGAGCGCGGCTGATCTCATCTCACAAGCCAGGAAGAAAGGTGATTTGTGCTCCCAGGATGGGGAACTTCCCACTGCACCACGGGGCTCCTCCCTTCCCTTCCAGGCTGTCCACTGTAATAGAAATGGCATCTCTTCTGTTCCTTGCCATGCTCTCTAGGAAGCCCCATCTACAACTGGAGTTCTGAGGTTTCTTCCATCTGGCATATAAGTAAACTGAGGCTAAGGAAGATTAAGTAATTTGCTGGAAATAACAGCACAAAGTAATTTCTCCGAGACTTGGTACATCTCCCACTCAATTTCCATCTGTCCTATGTCAGTTCTCATTATCTGAAGTTCATAAATAGACACCCAGTCAATATTATGCTAAATGTAGAAGTCAAAGATCCAGGTCAAAACTGGCTGAAACAAGCCATCAACAAGTAAAGTATTGGTTGTAATTGGGACGACCAGGTACCTTGGTGGGTTTTAGCAGTGATAGTACTCTAAGGCTCTCATCTACTGTTTTCTTGGTTCTTCCGTCTCTCTGGCTGGTGGATTCACAATCAGTATTAACTGTGAAGGAAATAGATAATACCAGGGGACATCTATTGTCCTCAATCCCTGGTAAAGGAAGCAATGAAGAGGTAGCTCGAGCAAGCATGTAAGAATACTGTGATTATCTTGCCTGGGATCTGTGCACAACCCTGAATCAAAGGCTGCCCCAGAGACAGCATCGTCTGGCCAGTCCTAAGAGCTCACCACAGGAGTGTGGTCACTCTACCTGGTCATTCAGGTCAGAACAAGTTATTTTTAGAAAGGAGTGGAATGGCCTTCATGCTGTGGTCTTCATAACCTAGGGCTCTGTCCTTGTCACCTTTCTGCCTTCTGCTGTGCTGTCTACCACTGTTAACTCGGGCTTACAGTGTTTTGAACTCTGCTTTTAAAGCCTGTTTTGTTTTGTTTTGTTTTGTTTTTAATTTTGTGCCTTGTCCTTAGTGATAGGCTCTTGGGCTCAGTTGTGAAGCTATGCAAGTAAACAGTGTGTTGAGAAACTAGAGATGAGGGCTGTGCTTGTTTGTGAAAGAAGATTCCTCAGGCTGTCACGCATTGCTGTTGCTGTGTGCTGAGGACCATCTGCTAGCAGAGAGATCTAAGATGAATGATTCATCAGCTAAGTGGTCCTGAGGAATTTCCATGTCAGAGTGACTATGGTGCTTAGTGGTAGCCCAGCTGACTTTTGGCTTTCTGGAGAAAGGTGACCCTTTTCCAATGAGAGAGGAATCTTTCTAGGTGTCCAAATGTCTTCTGAGTGGCAAGGTTCTAGGGTATTTCCCACTTCTCCATGTTTATGGAAAACCTGCTATTTTAGCCCACAGTAGTTAATGATTTACTCTCCTGGATAAGAGGCATTTGGGAGAACCAGGAGAGCAGACTAATCCTCTTTACTAGAAATGGGGTCTGGAGAGGAAGAAGGGAAAGAAGGGAGAAAGAAAGAGCGGGAGAAATCACTACACTCACCCTATCCACCCAGTTCATTAACCTCTCATGTCTTCTGTTGGTTTATCTCACATGAGCTCTGTCAATCACCTGAGGATGGCATGTTTTCAAGTGTAAGCTGCCCATACTTCCTATTTCATGATAGAAACTTCCTCCCATTAGACTTCTGACTGTGATTGTCTGGTAAGGAGAACTCACCCAGCCGTTCTTCCAGGGTTAAGAGAATATGTAATTCTGCAACAAAATAAAGGGCTGCAGATATTGAAGCTAAGAACATCTTCTGGACAAACAACCATTCTTAGGGAGAACCGAGAGGACCTCCAATGGGATGATGGAATATAGCTTCTTCATGAATTTGTTCTTGTTAATTCCCAAATGATCTCACCATCCATCACCAGTGTGGCTTAAGACCTCTGGTGCTATAACTAATGTAAAGAAGTTATAACTTAAGGCTGGGGGTGGTGGCGCTCTGTATAAAAGCACTTGTGTTGAAGCTCAAGGGCCTGGGCATCTACACACACACACACACACACACACACACACCTACACACACACACCTACACACACACACCTACACACACACACCTACACACACACACACACACACACACACACACGGTATTTATTGAGTATCTACCATGGGCCAGACCCTTCATGTATGCTAAGTCCTTTCACAAGTCTGGGAGTGTAAACAGTGTCATCAGTTCTAGGACATAATGCTTAGACATTTTAATATTCTAAAAATGACTCCTGTAATCTGCATAATAATAATTATTATATAGTTTGACTTTCTTCATGTCAAACAGCCAGATCTTATGCCTAGTGGCTTATTATTGTGAACATGTATTTATTTCTTCATTCTATCATTCAAAGCATTGCTCATATTTAATAGAGAAACAGACCTTAAAAAAAAAGAAACTGGTAATAGAAACTTGAACCCCAGGATTGCCTGACTTCAGACAGTCTTGAGCAAAGTTATAGTTCTGTTTAGATATTCTGGACCAGAGCAGTACATATCTTTTATAAAACTGATATCCATTCTTTCCAGGAAATGTGGTCTTTGGCGAGCCCATCACTGCCAGCCTGGGAATAGATGGAACCCATTACTGGAGTAAGAACTGGGCCAAGGCAGCTGCATTTGTGACATCCCCACCTCTGAGCCCTGACCCAACCACACCTGACTACATCAACTCCTTGCTGGCCAGGTTGGTGTAGGAATGCCATGTGTTCTGTCGGATCATCTTGGGCCACCTGTGATGGGGGCTGTAGTATTATGGTCTAGGTGGTAGACGAGAGTCTACAGCATCAAATTCCTCGGCAGAAAACTGGCTCCTCCACATCACAGTTCAATTGATGACACAGTCTCAGCATGAATAATGGTCTTAGCAGTCGATGCTTAACCGTGCCAAGCTTGAGCTCTCCCTTGTCCCTCATGACAATTTTATGAGTCAGGCACTCTTACCATCATTTTGTAGGTTATGCAACTGATAACCAAGGCACTTACAGCTATGTGTCAGGACTCAAAGCATTTGTCATGATGATACTTAGCCATCAATTATAGGGAGATTCAAAAATAAGGCCACTGGTCATTTGAGTCTTTACATGTTTACAGCTTAGTTTCTGTTTGCATGTGTGTTTATATGAGTGTGAACACATAAGACTGCATGCTTGCTTGCATATCTTTATGTGCACCTTGTGTGCAGATGCCTATAGAGATCATATAAGATAGCATGGAACTGGGGTTAGAGCTGGTTGTGAGCCCCTTGATGTGGTTCCGAGAACCAAACCTGAATCCTCTGCCGCAGCACACAGTGCTCACCACCACTGAGTCAGCTCTTCAGCCTTCACCTGACTCTTTGTAGTTTGCCACAGAAGACATGATCTGACTCTATTCCTTCCTTTATGGATGGGTTACAGCCCAGAGAGTGGAGGAAACTTACCCAACCTCACACAGCTTAGTAGAGGATAGGGAGATTACAAACAAAGACATAATTCTGCTTCCCCAGTATTTTCCAGCCATCTGTTGTAAACATGTGAAACTTTCTCCTTTTCCAGTGGAGATCTGCAGCTCTCTGGAAGTGCCCACTGTACCTTCAGCACTGCCCAGAAAGCCATTGGGAAGGACAACTTCACGGCTATCCCTGAGGGCACCAATGGCGTGGAGGAGCGTATGTCTGTCATCTGGGACAAGGCTGTGGTAAGGGACTGAGGGAGGGTCTCCCAGATAGAACCAAATCAAAGCCTCAGGCACACCAATCAAGCTAAAATTTGCCCCTCAGGGATGCCCTGAAGAGTATGTTTGGGGTGTATGTGAGGTCTACACCTACTGAGATGTCCGTGGATCCTGCAGGATGTTTGATCACAACGTGTACCCCGAGATTGTTTTATTTACAGGAAAAACCTGTTTTTCATTGCGTGGCCATAGCAGACAACTTTAATCCAAGAGCTTTCTGTTTATTGTAAACAGGGATAAATAAAGTCAGGCATTGGTCAAGAGGCAGAGCAAGCAACCAGACAGGGAGTGAACTTGGGGGAAAAACAGAGTAAGAGGAAGGAAGGAGGATGAATACAGAGAGACAGGAAACAAAAAGGAGGACGATTTTGTTTGAAGGGTTTTTGAGAAGGTATGGAGAAGAAGAACTTTGTTTTGGGACATCAGCTATGGATGAAGGTCAGAAAAGGTCATCGGGGTCCTTTTTTCACTTCCCTGAACCAGCAAGCTTTCACCCAAGCATTTGACTCCTGCATCTTTATTAGCAAAATCAAATGTTTCAGATTTTGTTAAAAAAAAAAAAAAACCAACACCCAGAGCCAGGGGACTCATGTGGGTTGGGATCTCACCTCCTAGAAATGACTTCTGAGGCCTAGAACCTCTAAGACAGCTTCCATACTGACCATTCTGTCATGTGATCTCATGAATGTTCTGTGCTTAAAATGGTAGTAAATCCATCCTTTGTGTTGGAGGAGCTTTATGGTTTCTTTTGAAAATGTTGGATATGATGCTTTGAAATGACAAGTAATTCACAGGAAGTCACAGCAGGAATATCCTACACTGAAGGCTTGTGAGCACCCTAGGCTATAAAAGAGATTAACTCTCAGTGTTCCTTGGCCAAGTAGCAACTTTTTATTTTCCCTGATTGAATCATAGAGACTGATGAAAGAAGTGGTCGTATCAATAAAGATACTCCTGAAGATTCTAGGAAAAGCATAAGAAAGTCACTGTCCAGTCCCTTCCTTGTGTGCAGTGCCAGTCCAGTGTCTCTGAACCGTACCTCCATCATCGACATGGGCAATCCAGTAATACCCCTGTTGTTGGAAATTTAAAGACTGGGTTTGAAAGCTAATTCTTTCCATACTTAGGCTGTGTGTTTCAAAAAAAGAGAAATCATAACCTTTTTGTTTCTTTCTCTCCTGTGGTTGGCTTTTGTCTCTTTTTGTGAGCATCCTATCTTTATGAATGCTTTATCTTACAAATAGTATCTCAATTTATTAAAATTAATATAAAACATATATCCATATAAAGCATATGGATACCCCTATCAATATAGAGCCTGCAGTTTTTCCCTTAAGATTAAGTGTCTAATAATAATGATAGTTGACTTACTATATAAGAGAATTCACAACAACAAAATCACCACAACACACTTCTCAGAGCATATCCTTATCAGTTAGCAATGATACCTTTAGTCTTTTAATTGGTAACATGGTACATTCGCAATAAAGGATACTCAGAAACCTCAGACAAATATATACATTTTTAAAAAATAACCCTCATAATTCTACAACACAGGGATGTCCATTGTCATCATCTAAGCAAGGCTCTGCATATGTATCTTTTGAGCACACACCATATACCTAAAGGAGGAGGTCACACTCACAGTGGTTTCTACTATAAACTCTTTGATCCATTTTGGAACTAGTAGAAGTAAATGCTTATGTAAACAACATGAAGATACCTAGAAAAAAGCACATTCTTTAGGGAAAGTAACTTTTATCTTAAGCCCCACGTTTCTACATTTTCCCCATGAAGTTCATACTGCTCAGCTGACCCTCCAGGATGGATGGACTATGTACTAAGTACCTTTGTACCCCTGGGCCTTGGGGGTCATTCTGCTTGGCCTTGCATCCAATAGATAGAGCTACCATAGACCCAATTATGAAATCTTTGTATTTCAATAGGCCACAGGGAAGATGGATGAAAACCAGTTTGTGGCTGTGACAAGTACCAACGCTGCCAAGATATTCAACCTGTACCCTCGCAAGGGGAGAATAGCTGTGGGTTCTGACAGCGACCTTGTCATCTGGGATCCAGATGCCGTGAAGATCGTCTCTGCCAAGAACCACCAGTCGGTGAGGCACGGACTGGTGGAATGGAGAATGGGGGCAGAGAGCCACCTCAGGAATAACCTTATAGGGTAGACCAATCCCAGAGACTCAGATGGTCTGCAGTAATAACCTAGCCCTGAAGAGCTTTTTCCTTTTGTCTGTGATTTATTTTAGTTTGAAAGCAAGGTCTCACGTTCAGGCAGGCTTCGAATTTAAATTGCTAATGACCCTACTTTTGCTTCCCAAGTTCTGTTGTGACAGTATGCACTCCTGTGTCCAGTTTACCCTAAGATCTATTGGCATAACAAACAAACTATTAATTTCTTCCCGCTGCTTTCTTGAGTGAAGTAATCAGCAGAGGTGCTCTGCCCTTCCTAGACATTCAGGGATGGAGGCACAGAGAGGCAACTCCTCTCTGAGTGCTTCCAAAATTACAGAGGCTCAAACAGACTTAGTTTTGAATGAAGAGAAAGTTACATGTCCTCATTATCCACTCCAATTCTCCTAAAGGTTGAAACCTAGACCCAGTACTGTAAAATGGTCCTAATCATTTGGTGATAAAAATATCTGAAGTGGTTATGTGCCAAGCATCTTGCTTCCAATTCACTGAATCTCATGACCAGTGGATACTGTTTGGGTGGGTACCCTTATTTTCTTTTTGTAGTTTTGCCTCCAAGTGCATATACAGTAAATGATTGATGTAGCTGGTGGTGGTATTCAAACCCTAGCACCAACCAGTATCCCCCAACCATGCTGTGTTGTCTTTCTGCTGAACAAGAGAGGAAGGAAGGTCGAAACCCTATACTGGCTAGTAATGACCTTTGCTTCAAAATCACAAAGTGTTGTGGAATTGTGTGCTGGCAGGGGCCAGAGGGTCGCCTGTCACTGAACTCACCACTAAGCCACTAAGTGCAGGGTCATGTATAGCATCCCTTGGGGTGTTTGTGATACAACAAGCAGTAGAAAGAGAATTCCAATTAGAGATCTTAATAGAAGCAAGGCATTTTGCTTTGCTAGGGGCAACCTTCTTCAGGATCTGTGACTCTCCTGTTTTTTATCAAGGCAGGCAGGTGTGTCCTGAGCTTTGATTGGCTTTACTTGGTGACTCGGTTCCTGCTAACACCAAAGGAGGGTCTGGAACACAGAAGATAACCCCTCTCTCTTTCTTTGGCTTTGTCTCCATCCCTGAATCTAGGTTGCGGAATACAACATCTTTGAAGGGATGGAGCTGCGTGGGGCACCTCTGGTGGTTATCTGCCAGGGCAAGATCATGCTGGAAGATGGTAACCTGCACGTGACCCAGGGGGCCGGCCGCTTCATTCCCTGCAGCCCATTCTCTGACTATGTCTATAAGCGCATTAAAGCAAGGAGGAAGGTGAGTGGTGGTGAGGCATAGGGGTTAGAAAGGGTGTGCAGTCACGTGCAGTCCCTGAGACTAAGCTTCCTCAGACCCTCACAGCACCTTTGGTGCTGAAGCAACGGTGTGTAGACTTCAAAGGCTGAAAGGAGGACTTCTAAAAATGTTTGGCCAAAGAAAAAGTTTCTTTCCCCAAATAGTTCTTTTACATTATTATAGAACTTTAGTTTAAAATTGTGATAGTATATTTTCACAGAAAAAAAATGTCCCCAAAGGCTTAAAACAAGAACACATTGTGACACCCAGCCATCTCCTTTGAGAAAAATAATTGAAACTCTTAACTTCTTAACTACTCTCTCTCTCTCTCTCTCTCTCTCTCTCTCTCTCTCTCTCTCTCTCTCTTACACACACACACACACACACACACACACACACACACACACAAAACTTGGAGTCGTTCAGGTGATATAAAGGTGAGGCCTAGGTATTTCTCTGAATCCCTCTTCTCGCCTCTCCAGCCTCCAGATGTTCTTGGAACTCAAGGGCTTCACAAAGCAAAGCTATCCGAGACTCTGAGACTGGAATAATGGTGTAAGATTTGAGCTCCTTCCTTCAGTTTTTGGCTTACTAAAAGAAGAAAAGTCAAACTTTCCTAGTGTAGACCCTTTCTTTTTTTTTTTTTTTGTTTTGTTTTTGTTTTTTTTTTGTTTTTTTTTTGTTTTTTTTTTGTTTTGTTTATTAACTTGAGTATTTCTTATATACATTTTGAGTGTTATTCCCTTTCCCGGTTTCTGGGCAAACATTCCCTTCCCCCCTCCCCTTCCTTATGGGTGTTCCCCTCCCCGCCCTCCCCCCATTGCCGCCCTCCCCCAAACAGCCTAGTTCACTGGGGGTTCAGTCTTAGCAGGACCCATGGCTTCCCCTTCCACTGGTGCTCTTACTAGGATATTCATTGCTACCTATGAGGTCAGAGTCCAAGGTCAGTCCACGTATAGTCTTTAGGTAGTGACTTTTTTTTTTTTTTTGGTTCTTTTTTTTTTTCCGGAGCTGGGGACCGAACCCAGGGCCTTGCGCTTCCTAGGCAAGCGCTCTACCACTGAGCTAAATCCCCAACCCCGTGTAGACCCTTTCTTACTATGATTTAGATCCTGGGACCAAAGAAATGGCACTGCTCTAGTGTTGCTGGATGAGGAGCACTGACACAGCCCTCAATCCATGAGGACAGTGGCGCTTTGCACAGAAGGCAGGGGTAGGGTTCCACAGAGGTCTCACCATGCTTTGTCCTTCCCAGTCAGGATGCACACCCTCACGGCCTCACTGTGGCCTGTGATGTGACACAGCTACTGCCTGGGTGGTCTCATCATGGTTGCCTCATGGGCCATAAATGCCTCCAAGGGACATAGCCTATTTCACAAGGCTATAAACCCCAACCCTTGGCATAATCCCAGCACAAAACACAAAGTTGATTGATATTGCTGACTGACTGCACAGTCCCCAGGCAAGCTCACAGCCAAAGGTCAATGGGTTGGACCACAGACTCTCAGTTTTGAGCCTGGGAGCCCTGACTTGTGAAAAGCCCTGAAAAGCCTTGGGTGGGTCTCCCATGGGATCGTATTCTGGTAGTGTTTGTGACCTCATCTTAGACTCCTGCCCTTCCTACTGGCTCCACTCCAGCTGTCCTAATAATAGTTCTTCCATTCTGTCATGCTCCTACTTCTAGCTAGCTGTACTTGCTGGTCCCTCTGCTGCCTCTATCGACATCCACATCAATGATTAGCATCCCCTCAGTCATTTCCCTCTCCTGAGGCAACATGGTCATTTTATCCTCTAGAGCAGTTGTTTTCAATCTGTGGGTCTCAACTGCTTTGTATGGGGGGGGTAGGATGGGGGGAGTTAAATGCCCTTTTCACAAGGGTTCCTAAGACCATTGGAAAAATACAGATATTTACAATATGATCTAAAACAAAATTACACTTATAAGGCAGCAACAAAATAATGTTATGTTTGGAGTTCACCACAGCATGAGGAACTGTATTAAAGGGTCACAGCATTAGGAAGGTTGAGAACCACTGATCTAGATGGAATCTCATGTCTACAGAGGCCTTCCTGGATGACCTCTACCCTCAGTTTCTTGTGGCACTTGGCACTGTCTCTTCTTTCACATCCATTTCTGTGGTTTTCTCCTGGATTCCTCTCCAGGAGCTCTTTTCACTGACATGATTACACCTCCCAGAGCACATTCTACACTGTTGGGTCATTGAATGGAAGAATGAATGGTGACCTGTTTCTCTGGGTGCAGATGGCGGACCTGCATGCAGTCCCAAGAGGCATGTATGATGGACCAGTGTTTGACTTGACCACCACCCCCAAGGGGGGCACCCCAGCTGGCTCTACTCGAGGCTCTCCCACTCGGCCAAACCCACCAGTGAGGAACCTCCATCAGTCGGGATTTAGTCTGTCAGGTGAGTGGAATGAGCTGGTGAAGAGAGGAAAGAGGGAGGGAGGAGGAAAGACCAGTATTCCTGGACTACAACACAATCCTGCAAAGTCAAGTTAAATGCATTACCCAAGCCAGCACTTGTGTCCTCTTTAGGGAGATGAGGACATAGAGAACTGAGGGCATAATGTTTTCCTAATCATCAATTGGCTCTGGTAAGAAATTCAAACAAGGCGCCTTCAAGTTACAGGTCAAGTTCAAATGATAACAAATTCTTCTTAGAGATCAAACCAAACTGGGTACAGGTCAATGGAACTGATTTCTACTATGGATTGGTAATGGTCTCCTATATCAGTGTGTGAGAAGTATGGTGTGTATGTGTTAACATCTTAATGCACACAAAGCTCAGACCGTTTTCATAATCTTATAGCAGCAGCTTCTTGGAGCCTAATTTCCCCTTCACAGTAAAAATGATGCCAGAGAGATCATCTGTGGACTGAATGTTTACCGTGTATTTGCCATGATATGGAACCAATCTATTTTCAAAGAATTCTTTGATATAGAGAATGATGTTTAATCGATCCATGGTTGTCTTAAAATAGGGGAGATAAATGCAGGGTACTTCCCTACACTGGAAATTATACACGTGAGGGAAGAGGAGACCCTAGCATATAGAGGAAATGGGGAAGGAGTAGAAGGAACAGAGGTCACAGAGGTCACAGAGGAAAGGCCGTGGGAGACCTAGGGAGCAACGGGGGAAGAGAGGCTCAATGTTTTGAGGTAACTTTGCCAAGCAATTGAGATTACTCCTGTTCCCAAGCAATTGGGAGTATATTCACCCTTGTGGTTTTCTGGCCACATCAGCTAAAGCATTCAGAACCCCTTTCTCAATAGAACCAATTACACATTAGCTCATCTACCTGTATAAACAGGGCATGACCCCTCTAGCTTCCTGGCCTTCAGCAGGTGACCTCTACAGAATCGCTCTGTCATGGAACAATAAAATGCATTTCTCTCAAACCACAGTCATTCTTTAAAACAGAACAGTCCGTATAAACAGCCATCTCTGTGTTCTAACCAATAGTACTGATGGGTTTAGCACTAGACTGACTCAAGGGAGGAATTTAGTTTCCTGTCAAGAAAATAGTTTTCCAGGACTGGGGTGGGGTAGGGGGAGAGTCATGAATATGCAAAAGTTCAAAATTTGGTGTTGTTTCTTGTGCACCAGGAAACTACTTACTATTGATCACTCTTAAAATTACTCACTTCCCCCCCTCCCCCACATCTCTTTCCCCTCGTTTCTCTCCTGGAAATTTTCTATCTGCAGGCACCCAAGTGGATGAGGGTGTCCGCTCAGCCAGCAAACGCATTGTGGCGCCCCCTGGAGGCCGTTCTAACATCACATCCCTGAGTTAAGCAAGCCCTCCCAAAGAGGGAGGCAGAAGCAAGAAGAAGAAAAATTTGAAGCCAAAATGGTACACCGATAATTAAGAAGGAGCGTGGATCCAAAAAGTTGCGATCTAAAGAATCACTAAGCCTCAAGCCTTATGTTTCCCAACGTTTTGCTTGCTTGCCTAGCTTTATGAATTGCTTTGATTTCTGTTTATGCATCGCACTCTCAATTTCCTCCCCCATCCCAACCCCCACATACATGCATGCGATCAGACAGGCCACTAAGGTAGATTCTGCATATTATAGTGTTGAGAGCGTATATAGTGCTGCATCTTATGACAGAGGACAGACAAAGCTGGAATGTCGAGAAAATGAACGAAGGCACGAAGGGTCTTTGGGTGATTGGGTGGTGGGAGTCCAGGACAAAGTGGAGGGCACAAAGGGACTGGGGTGGGACGTGTACTGGGGAGGTGGGTGGGCTGGGTGAGCAGAAGGGCATTGTGTGTTGTATTATGATGTGTGTTAATTTCCATGGAAGATGGGCCACATAAGGCAGTGAGATTCTCCATCACAGTCCCCTGGCATCTGCAGAGAAGGCAGGAGGAGGTTTTTGGGTTCAGGACTTTGTCATGCCCTTTCCTAGTAGATCTTGTTTCTTTAATCATGTATTGAATAGCAGAGTCCAGCCATTTCTTCCACCTGTTGATGATCCCAGCGTTTACTTGGGCCTCATTCTCCGGTTGTTTTCTATTCTTCTGTTTCGGGCTGTGGAGCCCACACTCGGAGGACAAACAAACAGGTCTCTTCCTCTCCATCGTCTTTGGGGGTTCCTCAAAGGCTGCTATGGAGAGTAAGCCCCAGCTCTGTTTGGGGGAGAACAGCGAAGCTTAGGCAGTCTTCCTCTCAGCCCTGGGGAGGTACCTCTGTCCCCCCCCCCCCCCCTCTCTCTCTCTCTCTCTCTCTCTCTCATCTACAAGCTGAGGGGAGGCATGTGCTCTTGCCTGCTGAGTTAGGCCCATGGCAGAGACAAAGTCAAGGGCTTCCTTTGCTCACAGTGAATGCCTAATCGCTTCATCTCAGACCCAGACACATTCATGTTATTTCCTTCTGGAGA
The DNA here is from genome assembly GCF_021556685.1 of Rattus norvegicus. Taxonomy (NCBI): domain Eukaryota; kingdom Metazoa; phylum Chordata; class Mammalia; order Rodentia; family Muridae; genus Rattus; species Rattus norvegicus. Next base: position 35,449,127 of record NC_141551.1, on the reverse strand, counting down.
ACTGAGTTTTTCGGTTGTTCCTAAACTTTACTCCCAATAGTAATCTCCGATTCTGTGGGAGTATGGCAGAGATTGAGGGAAGCCAGCCTTGAGTACCAGAAATACACTGTATAACCAGGTTTTCAATTCTAAGCCAAGTGTTTCCTCGTCTGATAGCAGATTCCGGGGGCACTATTTATTTGGTACTAATTCTCCAGGGTGATGTGTACGGAGCAACAGGATGTGGCTTTCTTGGTGAGTGGTACATAAGGACAGTGGGCAGTGATGTTAGCATCCCCCCCCCTTTGTCTGTCAGAGTTGGAAGTTCATGTTCCTATCACACCATTTCCAAAACCAATCGTGAACCAGATTCTGTGAGCAAGGCAAGGGTCTGTAGAAGCCAGGATACTTTCCTGCAGGAAATATGGTAGTAACCTTGGCTCAGACTTCTGTGCTCCCGGGGCCCAGTTAGTGAGAACTATCACACTGCGCATGAAGTACTCTGAAGAACAGAGCAGGACTCATGCACCTTCTAAGTACTTACAAGAAACTGCCATCTCTGCCTGCAGGCGTTTTGTTTGTTTTTGCTGTTTTTGCTTTTTTGAGGTGGGGGATTTTTGTTTATTTCATTTTGTAGAGCTGGACAATTGAGTCCAGGGCTTCTCCAGTGCTAGGCAAAACTCTGCCACTGTGCTTCACCCTTACCCCCAAACCCTGACTGTAGGCTGTAATAAAACTGAGAACTAGAGAAATATGAACAGTTTAGATACATAAGCATTTGGAAATAGAGGAAGGGAATTTCCCTGAGGAAGCTAGCTTCTGTTCTAATCGTGGAAAAGGTTCTCAGACCTCATACTAGGAATATTACTACTTTAAAGCTCTCATGGTGCTCTCATTTTTAAAGGCGACTTTAGCAGAAAAAAAACAGGGGAATGAAGTCTTGAATTGCAAATGTCAAATTTTGGGATATATCCAGGAACACAGAATGACTTTTATATGCAAAAGGAGTTTGCCAGATCTAAAGCATGTATGCTAAATACCTCAATAGCCAGGCTTGGCAGCAGCGTAGGTTGTAGTACCATCTGTGGCCACCAGATGGAGGAAGAGATCTGTAAATGAACTGTAATTCGGGGCCTCCACAACTGTGTGGTTTCCCATGCCTGAGACCCCCCAAGGTCTCTCTGGTCATGAAAAATAAACTCCTTTGGGTCATCTGCACTACACTTGGCACTTCCAAAGTGTGTCACTGTGCTGGAACCTTATGTTCCACTCAGGTGTTCCCTATGCCAGGAGCAGCTTCTTAAAGACCTCAAGGTGGGCAGGCGCCATCTTAGGATGCGTCGTCCCTGTTTTCATTACTAGTAGTGCCCATGCGTAGTAAATCCTTCCTCAGAAGCTCCCCAACTGTTTTCTTAACGCAAGGATTTTTCTAAGCAACATGTTACTTGAGTTACGAGTCTAAATGTAAATTGGTTCTGTTTCATAGATAGACAGCCCGTCACTGGGTTTCGGGAAGGAAAGCAACAATGAGTTGGGCTTCCTCCAAGTTCACTGGCTTGCCATCCGAGGGTGGTAGAGCATGCTGGGTACTATCTTCTCTCAAAGAGCTTTGTCATCTGGGCTTTCTACCAAGCCCCCACTAAGAATACCCTGCAATCTTCAAACCCCAAGTTATTTCTGAGCCCTCAATGGCAATCTATTGACATTCTTTCTGAAAGGGCCACAGGCTCAAGTGGTTTAAAAGGTCTCACTGGAGCAATTAAATCAGCTTTCCCAGTGGAGAAATTTGTTTTTATGTTTTTTGTTTTGTTTGGTTGGTTTTGTTTTGTTTTTGTTTTTGTTTTGTTTTTTTAAACTAATAGGATTATAGTCTGCTTCCAAAATGGCTTTCCTCTAACTTCAAAGTCTAGTGCTTCTTTGGGTCATTTCTTCATCAGGATATGTAGAGGTCTGCCTCCCAAGGCCTGAATCCTAACTCTGGACTCCATTCTGCTCTTTCTAAGCCCCTTCCGAGAGGTGAGTGCTTCCCAATTTTGCTTCTTGCCACAAGCCTCCCAGATCTTCTTCCCTAGACAGCCCAGCTTGAGTCCCGATGCAGTCATGTGCTGGCCCATGCAGCCAGCGTTTCTCGTAATTCCCCTTTGAGACATGGTGTGTGGGTGTTCAGTTCTGTGTCTGGTGGCTATGGACAGACAGTGAGTCTCCTTGTGACCTGTGCTAGCTGTGAGGCAGCTCAGATATGGAAGAGCTGTTTGGTTTGAACCGTGAAGAAAACTGTGTATTGAGTTAGCTGAGAATAAAGAAACAAACAAACAAAAAAGCTCATCAAGTGACTGTTAATGTAAACCTGGTTATTAAAATAATTATAAAATTACCATCACTGTTCTCCAGTCTTTTGTGCATGGAAAACCATTTCGCCTAATATATTAAAACTCTGCTAGACTAGGAAATAGTTCGGTGAGTAAGAGAGTTTGCTGGTAAAAGAGAGGACCTGAGTTCCAATCTCAGTACCCACCTCAAAAACTAGGTATGGCTAACATGGACACCCACAACCACAGTGCTGGGGATGGGGTAGAGATAGGAGGATAACTGGGTTTTACTGGTTTCAAGTTCAGGGAGAGACCTTGGTTCAACAGGAGAAAGTGATAAAGCAGGACATTTGATATCCTTGCCTGGTCCCCAGGATCATGCACATGGATGCAAAGCCACACATAAATGTACATGTTTAAAACACACACACACACACACACACACACACACACACACACACACACACCATACAAGACAATGGAAGAAACCTCTGTAATTTAGTTAGTAAGTAAATAAACATCAGATATGATAACAGCAGAGGTTAATTGCTCATTCACTAAAATTAAACTGTGGGCCACTTACCTGACAACGAAGTTGAAACCTTGGGGAATAATATTTTCTAATAAATAATCATATTTATTATTAGTATAAAAACATTTATTGGGGATAAATGATTTTGAGACAAAACATTAAAAGGTTTTGTTGTTGTGCTTTTGTGTATGTGTATGTGTGTGTGTGTGTATATGTGTGTGTATCTTGTGCCAACCCTACACTGTCTACTTATTTCCAAAAGTCTGAGTGTGAAGGGAAAGCCCCCACATGAATACACACCAAATGTTTCCTTCAGTGAGCTGATCTCAACGAGTTCAATGAGTGCCTGACAAAAACTGCTCCATGTGCCCACTCTTCTGGGAGTTTCACTGTGCATATTAGAAAGTTGGAAGTTCTGGTTTGTGTAATGAGTTTTTATATCCCCAGCCTTGGGGATGCAGCTTGTGAGTAGAACATTTATTTACCTAGCAGGCAGAAGGAAGGCCCCAGGTTAGATCCCTAGCTCTACAAACACAGAAACATAAAAATTCCCACAAACAAGGAGATAAAAGATCAAGTCAGGGCTCTTGGATCCTTTTGGCTTTGAACCTTCATCATGTCTCTCCCTGTGCTGGGAAACATTCCCAAATCCAGTTCTCACCTGCGTATGGCAGTCACTGGTGAGGTACACACTGGTATATGGGCGGGTCTGGAAGTGGAACTTTAGGATGTCTGAAGAGCTCAGATACAACAGTGCAAACTTGAGCTTGCTGAATGCAAATGATGAACCCAGGCAGTTTCCCTTTCAGTCCATCCTTCCCAAGAACATGCTTCAGCCCAATAAAGCCCATTCCTGGACAAGGCAAAACCCGTTATTGGCATCTCTAGGTTTTCATTTTATCTGCCTAGGGTACCCAGAGGAGAGAGATTCCCTCAATATTCTCAGCCAAAGAGATCAAGTTTGGCCACCTTCAGGACTGGTGAAATATATTTTATTTCTCATGACCAAGGATCAGTAAGCCTGTTAAAGATTTGAGTGGCTTTAAAGGGGGCCATGAGCACTCACAATGATCTTCATTGGGATGGAGCCCAAGGGAAGGCTGAACCAGCTATTTAAAATATCAGTGACAAATGCATTGGCTAGCTTTCATACCTATGGAGCCTCAAGTATTTGACACTCACACTTGACCAGGCTGGGAGTGAGAACACCGAACAGGGTTGAGAGTAACAAAAAATGTTCTGGTTCTAAAGAACTTTTGAGGATTCTCTCTTCTTACACTGACCCATCACAGAGGAAATACACATCTGAGAAGAAGATGGGGGATGAAGAGACCAGCGTGGCCAGCAAAACGAGAGTTCATACCTAAAGCTGGTGCTCTTCAGAACCTAGAGTGCTGACCCCTGACCTTTGTACTAGCTGGCTAGTGGCAACAGTAATGTGCAAGGGGCCACAGGTCCCTTGGTGAGCAGGACTTCAGAGTGCACAAATTCCAAGACAAGCCCAGGAGCTTGCAGTGTGTTGACTGTGGAGCTGCTGTGAGCCTACGAGTTAGTTGAAAGTTCCCAAAGCCTTTATTAGCCTACTCTCTCAGAGTATGGGCCCTGGAATATCCAACTGTGGCTATGGCAAATGAAAAGAAAAAGGACCCAGATGGGCAGAGAACAGCACAAATTGTCATGTATACATTGTCTGTAAACCTGAGGTCAGTGAAAGGCAGAAGCCAGGATGCTAGATACAGTCCTTGAATGTGTCCACTAAAATTTGCAGCTACAGATCTCTAACTCCATCCATGCTAAAGTCTCTAACTATCCACGCTAAACGGACATTCTTCGTAGTGGAAATGGAAGTTAGAGCAGATGAACTGGGATGACCAGACACACGCACGCGTGCGCGCGCGCGCACACACACACACACACACACACACACACACACACAGAGATGACAAAGGAAGTCCGAGGGCATATTGTTTATAGAAGACATTTTAATCCATGCAGGCACATTTATATCACATACACAATGGCTCAACAGAAGCATATATATATATATATATATATATATATATATATATATACATATAATTGTTTTAGTCTGGGGCTTTTAAATCAGCCAGTAGTTCAGAACAGTACATAGAATGAAATGTGGAGTCTCAGAGCTTCCCATGGAGCAGGCGCACTGAACTCATAGTGAATAGCAATCACAGGTGGACAGAAGTAGGAGACAGATATCATGTGGACAGGACACAAGAACACGGAGGAGCTGAGCAAAGCACTCACCGTGCCTAGTCACTGAGCCCATAAAATGCTATAGCTCAGTCTCCCTGCCAACGTCAAAAGGCAACGTGAGGGTCAATAGCCGAAGCAACACTCTTCCTAGTTACTTCTTCACAGAATCACCAAGAAAACCAAAAATGATAGGAAATCCAGTCGTTTCTGGACTTCCACTAATTATTAAATCACTTGGGATTAATTTAGAAGTGCCTGTGCTGCTTGAGATTCATGCCTGTCCTAAAGATGACCTCAGTCCACACCAGGGCTGCAGGAGTATCATTGGCTCTTAGCAGGACACATCCTTCCGGGACTGAGGATCTTAGCCAGGGTTGCCGGGAGGTAGCTGCCCACCCCTCCTCTCTGGGTCACTGGGGATGCCCTGGGGATTTTCAACTGCAGAGCACAGAGCTGTGTTACATCTAGGCACTCTGCTTTCCAAACCGTGTTGAGGCTTTTCAGATGCTCTGCAGAGTAAGGGAGGTAGGAGCTGCTTGGGGAGAGTCCACAGGTAGCAGAAGAAAGGATAAAATAGTCCCACTGTTTTCTGAAGTTCTCAGCCCTAATTCTTCTCAGAAACATGGACATTTCCTCTGGTGGGTGCTAACATGAAACCCAAATTAGGGAATAAAACCAAGAAGAAATTACCAGGAGTTCTTGGAAAAGTTTTTGTTGTTTGTTTGTTTGTTTTGTTTTGGATGTTTCCCCTCTTCTTTAAAATACACAGCAATGGGTGGTGCTCGGAACTAGCTATTCTGCATGCCAGATTCAGTAATTCTGTCTCTGGGGGTGTTGGGGATCTACCCAGGTCTTCATGCATGTTAAGCACATATTTTACTACTGAGTCAGCTGCAGCAGCCCAAGCCCAATGGATGGGTGTGTGTGTGTGTGTGTGTGTGTGTGTGTGTGTGTGTGTGTGTATGTGTGTGTGTGCGCGCGCGCGCACGTTTCTTTTTAACTGGCCACACACTGTGTGCCAGTCATTTACCCAACTACCACGTTGCACAGTAACCAGCCTATCCCCGGTTCTGAAAGCAACAGCGCTCAGAAAGATGCCCAGTGGGGATAACAAAACAAAACAAACCTAGATTTGAACTTCAGAGATCACATGAGCTCCTACCCCTACTTACTGTGTAAATACAAAACAGTCCATGCCATCCCTGTGGAGACCTGCTGGCCCTGCTGGCCTTTAGAAAGTGTGTCTAAAAGCTGCCATTTCGGAGGATGCAGACAAGGTCCAGGAGAAGAAGGAACCAGATGAGGGAAGGTAAACCATAACACATCTAAAACATTGGGTCTTCAACACAGAAGTAAAAAAAGTGGAAGCTGGAACACGCATGTGGTCCCTGACTCTTGTAGGTGCACCAGCCTAGAACAGAATCCAGTCATCTCTGAGTTGCTATGTTTGACCCATTAACCCCTCTGAAGGTCAGGGCAAATGCTTTGAGTTAAACAGTAATGGAATATAACCAAAAATGTCACAAATAACATGTGAGAACTTCAGAGACAGGAGCTGAATAAAAGAGATGGGTTTTGATTCTTAAAAATGTGGTGTGTGTGTGTGTGTGTGTGCGTGTGTGTGTGTGTGTGTGTGTATGTGTGTGTGTGTGTGTGTGTGTGTGTGTGTGTGTGTGTGTGTGTGTTTGCTCTTAGTAGAGAGGCACTATGTCCAGCCATGCCAGAATCGGGAGAACCGTTAATGCCAGTCTTACCTTCAGCTCTTGTTTTTCTACACAAACTTTCTTGTCCCAGTGTCTACTATCTACTTCTACCTGTCTGCCTTTCCAAATGACATCAATCACGTTGGTTCCTTGGACCAGCTTGATGCCACATTCTCTATAAGGAGCACCACTAGATGGCCTCAGTTTCCCAAGAGTTGAAAACAAAGCTCTGCAAAGCCATCTCCATCTTGATTTTACCCAGGGTCACCAGTGGAGCACGAAGAGAAGTGCTTCCAAAATCTCGTACGCATGAGCACAGTGGAGTTACAACACATGCACAGTTAGGGGAATTACACTGTGCACATGAGTGAAACACCCAGACAAGAAAGAGTCAGCCCTCAACAATATTTTAAGTAGCAAGGCAATTCTGCCAGCCATCTCACAGTGATTATATAATGTGGGGGCATCAGTCTTCCTGAATTTGACCTCTGGGATCTATAAGCCATCCTGCTGCTTTAAATGTAACTCTAGGCAGTAGACATGTGTAAATTGTTCCATATTTTAGTCAATCAATATGAAAAATAAAGGGCCAAACAATACAAAAATGTGGTATGTTTCTTGGCAAAAAAGCAACTGATTTTTTTTCCCCCTTACACTTTGGAGAGTTAGGCGTTTCTCAAGGGAAGGTTTACCAGCTTCCAAATTTAACATGCAAAACTCTCCTGTAAGGTGTAACTTCACTGAACAATTCCAAGTAACCCTGCCTTCAGTTCAGCTGTACTCTCCGATCCTCTGCAGAGGCAGGTCTCTGCTAATCTAGAGGAAAATTAACCTTCAAAGAACAAACATACCAGTGTCTGATATAAATATTTTTTTCAACTGCCATGCTGAAAAAAACATGTGACCCAACTCCCAGCATCTGCTAAACTTCTGCATGTGACTGCTCTAATTAGAACCAAGTTCAACTTATCAAGGCCACCTCACAGGCAAAAGGAAAGGGCCATGTGCACAGTAGGTACAAGCAAACAGATGCCATGCCAATGCAGTTCCCCACTGCAAGGTCCTATGAGTCTGCTACTTCTAAGCTGACCTATGTATATATTCCTGGTGGAACACCTCTATTCCTAGCCAATCAAGCTTTGGAATTCTGGCCCATGTGATATTGTCCAGCCCTAAAGAGGCTCACTGTGTACAGTGTGCGTATTTCACAGTGTCATCAAAAAGAATAAAAAATAAATCTACATTCGAATGTTCATTTAAAAATAAGAATAAAGGTTGTTTAGAGCTATAGTAGCATTAATAGAGCAAAGCTCTTCTGAAATAACCAGCTACCTGTCGAGCGGTGAACTAAAACAGAAGAAGCAGTTAAATGATTCACTTAAGGTCACAGAGTTCCGGCTGTGGAACTGAGGAGCTCAGAACCAGGGCGCTCTTCCCCTCCTGTTGCTGCAAAGCCACGATTCATTCACATTCTCTAAGTCGTGAGGTGTGGAGTGGCAGGGACCACTGTCAGCATTTCGGTGAGTGGTAATCAGGAGTTTTCCGCCAGGTGCCAAGCACTGTCCCCCAAAGACTCAGAAGCATTTTATAGGTTGTTATTCTGGCCATCCTCCTCTTCTGTGTTGTTTTTGGTTTGCTCCAAGGCTATATTTGCTTGTCTTTGATTAAAGTCTCTTTTTACTCTTAATGAAGGAAAGTAGGGACAGAGGGAGGGAAGGAGGGAAGGAGAGAGGGTAGTTCATTAAAAGGAAAAAAGAATTTAAACTTTTGAATTGATAGTATGTAATCCAATATTTTTTTCTTTTAAACTTAATCAAAATATAATTATATCATTTCTCCCTCCCTTTCCTCCATTCCTTCCCCCTTCTCATGTCTGACTCAGCCACTCCCAAATCCACTGCCTTCTCCCCTTAATCATTTTTGTTGCAGAACAAATGAATAAATATATAAATACAAGCTACTGAGTTCATTCAGTGTTGCCTGAGTTTATAAAGAAAGATAAGCTAAGAAAGCTTTTACAAGTCATCATGTTGGGCTCAGTGGGTAGAGCCACGGACCAATAAGCCAATACCTGAGTTTAATTCCAAGGAACCACAGACAGAAAGGAGGGAACTGGCCCCGGCATCTTATCCAGTGTCCACCTCTCATACATCTCACCCCCAAAAATGTGAAGATGAAAGCTTTGTAAATAGTCACAGCGTTTACATTCCCATTCACGAAAATATGGCACTGGGATAAATCATCATTTAAAAAACCCAGACCCCCCCAAAAAAGGCTCCTAAAATTTCAAAATCATTATCCTAGATTTGCACCCTTTTTATCATTAGAAAAATAAAAACTTAAAAATATAGGCAGCCTCTGCCAATAAAATTTGCCTAAATGCTATCACTTAAAGCTGCTGGTCTCCACTCCAGACTTACTTACTTTTCTCTGTTGAAAATTATAAATTCCTTCTGAACAGCGTCAAGATGCTCTTGAAGAAGGCACATCTTCAGGGGGAACATAATAAAGAAACAGAAGCAAACTTAGCCGACATATGGGGACCCCAAATGGCCAATAACCCATAGAGTATTCAGTGAGCAACCTGGATTGAAGAAGTCCTGTTTCCAGATGCATGAAGATTCTGAGAGAATGACAGGGGTGGAGGTCTCCCTCCTTAGTCCCTAACCCTGAGCCATTGCTCTATCAGAATTAGGTACAATGTTTTTGGAACTCTGGAATATATATTGAACACTCTCAGCTTCCATGAGAAACTATGGGTTAATTATAATTCCATCACTAACACAGTAAGTAGAGACTAACCTGCCCTTCATGCTTCTGACAGGCATCCTGCATATGCACCTTCAGCAACATTTACCACATCTTACAGAAGACCAGAGGGGAAATTATGACATTATCTTTCAAATCTTGGGACTCTGTCTTCTGGTTGCTGCTTGCTGCTGTATCAGAAGGGTAAAGCCAAAGAATCTAGTGGCCACTGTAGCTGTGCATCCTTCATAACTATAAGGCCCCAGCAGGCAGGGGCACACTTCTGAGATGTCCTCCCCAAGCAGCTCTGGAATGAACTACACTTCCCTGAACTTGGTAGGGAGCCTACCTACCTGAGGGGAGTCACATTTCTTCATTTCCTTCTCCTTTTTAGCCAGGCGCTTCTTTTTCTTGTGAAGAGGTTTGGACTCCAAAATCATTTCTTCCAGTTCAAAAGTAGGGTCACAATTAAGCCTACCTTTCTGTAAAGAGAAAAGCAGGGGATCAGTCCTCAGATCCCTGTATCATTCCTAAGACGTAGAAGCCTAACACAGAGAGTAATAAATAGTTCTGATAGGGTAGCCCAATAACTTGGGCTCTCTCTGAGGATTTGTAGCATTTAATGCCAGTGTTATTTTTACATTCCTTGATTTATAGTTTAGTTAATTTAACAAACCTCAAACTATCCCTAGGTGAGTAGTAAAGTAGACCATGTTAAAATAATGTTTCCAAGATTTGGAATTCTGGGTTTCTCAGTAGATCAGAATTATGGCCATTGCTTTGTCACCTTCCAAGGTCAACAACCAAATTTCTATATCAGGATTTCTGAACATGAGGCCAAGAATTTGCTACTTGATAAATTCTCCATATGAGTCAAGTTTACAATGAGGCCCAAGATCTATAAGTTGGAGCTTCTCATAGGGTGTCAGGAGTAAGGAGGAAGGAAGTGTCTAGAGCAGGTGGTACCAGAGGAGGTGCCCCATAGTCACACATCAGTCATGCATCCAATTACAAACCTCACCTCACTTCCTGTTACTCACTAACATAGACACTGGCACACTTGAGTACCACCACACTGTTCCTCCTTCTACTGAGCTTTACCTGACACTAACTGGGCACCTTATCCAGCTGTTCCCTGTAAGAGCCATGTGCCCATGTCCCCAGAAAAGTGCCTCATTTGAATCTGAACAGAAATCCCAGATTTCTTTCTACAAGACTCTGCAGAAGCACATCACTCTTGCCAATGTTCCTGTATCTGGTATTACAATTCAAATACCAGGGAGAGGGAAGAAAGGAGCTTCAGTAGGGCTCCAGTCTAAGGTTTATCCAGCAGTATACTATGTGATACAATTCCCTTGTTTGGGTATTCAGCCAATGGAAACTATTTCTCTGTAACTATTAATTCTTTCATCATCATCATCACTATCACCATCACCACCACCACCACCACCATCATCATCATCATTTTATTATTAGTTCTGAAAACTATGGATTGATAAAATAAAACTCACAAAACAAGAGGATTGATTCTGGAGTTTTCCCACTAGCCAACTCATAGATCTCAATGGACATGAAAGATTACCTCTTTGCAAGGAGAAAAAAAATTCTTTTCAATGAGCATATTTCTGAAAATGACTATTAGGAAGACTGGAACCACTTACAGAACAATGCATGATTAAAGCCTAGAAGCCCAGATGTTGACATCCTGTTTAGTTCCTTGCCAGTCATGTGACTTTTGGTGTTCAACTTACCAGATGTATGCCTCCATTTTCTCCTGTATAAAGCTAGTGTTTTTACATTAGTGGTGAGACCCTGGGTGGACTTGTACACAAAGAACAATGTGGACAGAGTGTGGGAACTATTTGGGCTTGTTGAGTTTGACTCACAGTTGGAACGAAGCCTGGAATGAGCCTCTTCTGCAGGACTGCATCCCAGTTCATGTCACTCATATAAGGGAAATTCTGAATGTCAGTCAAGTGAGAAAAGCGTTGATCTGGATTAGGTTCAAGCAGCTGCCAATGAAATACAAGCACTTTTGTTACTAGGAAGGCTAGACAGGTGGACCAAAAAAAAAATCCCCACTAAGTGTTCTAAACTGAGTATCCGATGGGAGTCCCTTGGAGCCGAAATTGAGCCAGTGGTTTGCTAAGTCAGTGATGCTTTCTCCTTCCTTCTCCTACTCAAATGCAAATCAGGTGGAGACTGTATGGTTTGCAATAACATCAGAAGTCAGGTTTGCAAACTGCTTGCACCAGGAATTAAAAAGACCTTCCCTCCCTGACTTTCTGACTGGGAAAGCCTGTTTTCTAAACCTCCATTTACCAAGCTCAAATCATGAAGAGACAGTGTGAAGTGAACATTGCTTTGCAGATATAGTGAACATTGCTTTGCAGATATAAGAACTGAAGCTCTGTTTTTCAAATGACATAAAATGGCCAGTAATTATTTTTTCTTTCTATTTTCCTTTCATTTATGGCCTGTTCAAGCCAAGTCTCACTGTACTTAGCTCATATGCAGCTCCAAGCCAAACAAGCACATTCCCTACCCAAGGAGAGGCATCCATTGACCTAGTGACAATGTAGTACTGACAGAGCAGTGTTAAATTCCCATCTGTTTCAAAGTGCATTTCTCAATTTCTATACTTACAATAATATACAAAGCACTGTATGGGCCACAGTCATGGAATTACACTAAGTTGTACTGATCTCTGGGAAGGTACTAGAAGAGCTTAAGACAGGAAGCAGTGAGTATCCAGGAGGAGAGAGTAGCATGTGTGAAGCCTCATGGTTATGTGACGGTGAGGAATGGGAGGAGAAGGCAAAACAGCACCACATGACTGAAGGGGTGACCAAGATACACAAGGCTCGAGGACAGTTTATAAACATTATAATGTACCATTTCGTTTGATCTTTATTTAAAGGACCAATGATAAGATGCTGACCTATGGGAAAAAGAGATGAGAGGAGTGGCAGCCACATGCAACAAACCAGAAAAGGTATGATGTGAACAAGCACATCCCCTACCTAAGGAGAGGCAGATTAGAGAGACAGTCAGGGGGTGAAGGGCAGAGACAGCAGCAACGGTTATTGAAAGTATAAATGTAGGACCCAGTGATGGACTAGATACAGAAACAATAAGTGAACCCATCTCTGGCTTGCACAGGTGGGTGAAGGGACCAGTCATCGGCAGAGAGGCCACTGGAAGGAGCCCAAGAAAAATAAGGAAATTAAGAATTACAATCTGGACACAATGAGTTTGAGAGGACCTTGAGACATCCAAGGGGATTTTTTTAGGCTGAGTTAAGAAAGCCATGTATTTATTTGAGGATGAGTGCAGGTTATTGGGCTTTCTGGACTTCCGTGCTTTCTTCTGTCTCACCTTTTTAAGAAGGGATACCATCTCTGCTGACCAGGCAGAAGGGTAAGTTACAATTGCTGTCTCAAACATGTTGACAATTTCCTTGCTGGAAGTACTGGAGCGGATGTGATATGGCCTCTTAAGGGAGAAAAAGAGAAAAAGCGTTCATTTTTATAGGTCAAAGGGGAAAAACATTGCAAGTATTTACAAGGTGAACTTTGAAACAACACAACCTCAACAAGAACTGCTTCAAGCTGATTGACAGGGAGTCAAATGGAGTTCTACCGAATTTTAAAGAAATGTCTTAGACCTATAGTTTTTCATCAAAATATCCTAAGTTTTAAGAACTTGTTATTTTACAGATACAAACAAAATATTTCAGTGGATTGAGCCAGTTTCTGACACACTGATTTCAAACTGTTTTGTATATAATTTTTAGGTATGTCTACATAAAAAGTAAATAATGAATAGAGCCTTAAATTATTATATAAAGTTGATTACAAATTACAGATTTACAAATTTTACAAGTTATAAAACTACAGATCCATAATTTTCCCATAGTCTCCTTATAATTTGTCTGAAATACAGTGGAAGCTAGGTATTGTGGCACATGCTTGTAATCCCAGCCCTCCGGAGGTGGAGGTAGGAAGATCAGGAATTCAAGACTGACCTCAGCTACATAACAAGTTCAAAGCCAGCCTGGGATACCCAAGAGTGATACTTTAAAACAAACAAAGAAACAGACAGACAAACAAACACAAAAAAGAAAAAAAGAAAAAAGAAAAAAACATAAAACAAAACAAAAACATATAAATACTAAAAACAGAATGAGAAACTTAAGGATAGAAAATTGCTCAGAAAATATCAATTCCAGTGTCTAAAACTCTGATCCAATAAAGTATGTAGTGGAGAATTTTAAACAACAACAAAACTTTTCTAGAATAATGAGCGCTAGTCTATGGCTGCTGCCAGGGACCAACCTTGTCTTAGAGAGGAGTTCTGAGAGAAGGGGTATCTGGGGAATGTTGAAAACAAAGATTTGAGTCAAATCATGGGTCCAAACTGACAACCAACCTTTCTTTTCTTTCTTTTTTTAAAAATTTTTTTCTATTTAAAAAAAAATGTGGTTAGCTCATCTCTTGCAAATCCTAAGGCCAGTCTTTTATTTTACATATTAATTGAATCATTTGCTCCAGGTTTTCTTTTGATTGTCCTATGAATCAGCATCCTGTGACCCCAGCCTCTTAGGGGACAACAAACACATTTTTTTATAAACATTGCAAACTTAGATATCTGCCTGCCTCTGTTCAGCACAGATGCTTAAACTAGCAGGGTGAGACCCCCATCCTGAAAACACCATTTCTACCACACCTGGACCTAACTTTGCTCTGTCCCAGACAAACCCTGAACTCAGAAATCTGTCTGCCTCTGTAAGCATTAACAAAAAACTTAGCCGGGTAGAATCTCTTATGATCACCACTGTATCTCCTTCCTTACTATCTTTTTGACAGGTAGGCTCACCACACAACTGCTTTTATTCCTTGAGAATCGAGAAGCCTCTCATATAATTTATATTGCTTCCTTATTTTTTTGAGAAATTAGATATTTTTGAACCCATGCTTTTAAAGTTCTTTTCCACAACCTTAAGGGCTGTCCTGTAGGTCCCAGCTAGTGTTTGCCATTGTGCTAAGACATTAGCCACACCTTTGCTTCCCAGACTCCTGCTGTCTCTCCTTATCCTGGAGTTATTAACATTAGCGTTCCTTGAAGGAGAAACATAAAATATGCACATTATTATACAAATAAGCCTTAAGCCCACAGCATCTATCAACACTTGTAGAGACCCATGACTGTTGGCCCTGTCCCAGGGGCAGAAACCATGTCATTCTGTCCCTACAAAGGGCATGCAGAACCCAACATGTGGCTTTAGTTTGAATTAAAAATAATACTAATAATTAGAAGCCAAAATGAAACACATAAAAATCCCATTTGAAAACTTGTTACTTTCTACCCTACTCCAAAAAATTAAAAAAGTAAGATGTGTGTATGTGTTTTGTTGTTGTGTTTGTTTGTTTTGCTTTGTTTTCTAATAACAAACAAGTTGGGGATGATGTTACATCTGTCCACTGGAGGGCAACCATTCTAAACAGTAATTTCTCTACTGGGCTTTCCTGTGTTCTAGGGAAACTGTAATCAACTTAAAGCTAAAGTGGATACTATGTGCACAGGGACAGACTTCCACCTTAGATTAATCACAGGAGAGTTAATTTGTGTGTGCACATTTATCACATGACTGCCCTTTTCCAGATGTTCAAGTAATCGATGATGGATGAACTAAATTGGAGGAAGGGGAAGTGTTTGTTTTTCCCAGCAGTCAATTAGAAGGTGTTATGATGTAATCCTGAGCTAGAGCTTTGAGGCCAGAAGGATTTGGATGCTGAACCAGCTCAGTCATTTTCTGACCTTCAGTCCCTTCATGTGCAAACTGACGCTAGTTCATCGGCACAATGAATCACTGGCAAAACAAGTGGAGATAACCCAGGGAGAGTTTGCTATGGTGTGACTTGTGACTAGCTGACAACATGATGGCACAAATCAAAGAACCTTAAGTATGCTACCAATGAAGAGGGAAAATATACCAAGAATGAGTGTGTGGAGAGGGTAAGTGTGAAAAGGGAGTAAATGGTACTTTGTGATGGTGTTGCAAGGACAGAACGAAATGGGGTCGGTGGGTATTTGTCACAAGCCTGCCATCCCATCCCAGAACTCAGGAAGCAGAGGCAAATGGAGGAAGAGCTTGAAGTTAGCCTGGCTAACAGTGACGCTGTCTCCCTAAGACAACACAAAGAATAGCAGAATAGCTGCAGGACTGAATGAGGTCAGTACAGAATGGTAAGGCAGGCGTGGCTGGCTTCACGGGATAGTGTTTAAGGTCAGAACCAGCCAGAGTGCACCTAAACTCAGGACGTGTCAGGCAGTTTCACTAGTGCATCCCAGTAACTTACCTGCAGTGACACTTGTAACTAAACGTCGCTGTTTCCTTTTCTTCTGATTGACTGTGTTTTGGCACAGAAACCTGTACCATCTTTTAGTAGTTCCTTCCTAGCATCAAAACTAATGTGTTGATCCTCCACAGATTTAATGTTGTGAATTAAGATTGATGAAAAGTTACACAGAGTGGATAATATTAAACTATGTGAAAGATATATCCCATTTTTAATGAATCAAATAATCTGATCATGTGGAATAGAAGACAAAAACTGATATGCCTGGAAATATTTGTAAGGTGATGTATTTATAAAATGGATTTAATTATGAAAGTAAAATACACCGAGGTGTTAGCATATAGAAAGTTATATATTTGTGTATATATATATCATATATGTTATATATGACATATGTATATAACATATAGTTAATATATACATATACTTATGGACAATATATATAAGTGTCTCAATGGGAAGTTAAGGCATTATTTATGTTTTAAAATTGCTAAATATATCTACATGTAACTATCTGAAGATATTTTATCCTTATGAAAATAGAAAGATTTGAAAGTTAGTACAACAGACTGCCAGGGATTTTGCTTTTGTCTTGTCTGTTTGCTGGTGCAAATTTTATTTTTGTTTGTTTTAATTTTCTATTTTTAATTTCTTCTGAGTTACATAGTTTCCCCCCTCCCTTTCACCCTCCAAGCCCACCCATACATACCCCACTGCTCAACTTCTGTATCTAAGGACCAGAGATCCCTATGCAAGAAGTATGGCTCCTCCTGGCTACTTACAGTAATATGCAAAAGAAGAGTTGAAAATTATTGAAGCAACAAAGAAGGAGAAACTGAAAAGTTGCAAGTTTGGATTCTATTCATAACATAAAATAATGCGAAGAAGACAAAACGACAAAAAGACTAGAGAAAATTTTTGAAAATGACAAAGGACAAGCTCACCGAAGTGTCTTACTTTGAAAAGAACATGAACGAGAAGTCTAGACAACCACTTGCTAAGGAAATGCTGCATGTGAACCAGGGGTTCACAAGAAAAGTCAGAGATGGAGGTGGCATTATGCCAGCAAAGTCTGAGTTAAAGGACACAGACAGTGACTGCAATGAAGAAAAGGACAGAGTTGAGCATCTTCTCCTCCGTCTTCATGGCCAAAGAGAACTGGTTGGACTTTGTTTTGAACTTGGTACCCCTGCTGCTTTCTTACTTTTCTCCTCTTGGGTGGGGCCTTCTAACCTCTGTCTGTGGCCATCGTTTGGAAGCACATGACTTGTCTGCTGGATGAGAATTCTGCCTCTGTCTCAGATGAACCGTGGCCTGAGTCCTATCCATACCAGGTTGGGATATTCAGATGCCTCTTATGACACTAAAGATGATATCAGAAGGAGAAAATGTTTTTGATACCTGAATATATTGAATATTTTATGTGGGTTTTAGAGGACTAAGAGAGAAAAGCCAGGGTCTGAATGCATTCCTCACACAGAGTCCTGTGTTAGAGCTCTAATGCTCAGTGAGACAGGAGCGGTGGCAGACAGTTTGAGATAGATTATCTCCAGGGGTACATTCTGACCATTAAGAAGATTAGATGATCTCTCTCTGTTCCCTTTGCCTTCATGTCCTCTCTCCCTCTTTTATCTTCTTCCCCCTCTAATCTCCTCCCCTTCCTTTCTCTGTCTTGTGAGGATATAGGAAGCCCACATTTCTGATTCTGACTTGGCCTTCCAGACTCTTCAGTCATGAGAAAACAAATATTTTCAGTTACCCAGTTCACAGAATGTTATTTTGGTAGGCTGGGCTAAGACAAAACCTTGGGTCGAGGGGACGGATGGTATCTGAATCTTTTATTGGTTTGTAAAATTTGTATAAAATATAATTTTTAATTATATTTCTTTGATATTCCTTTTTCTAGAGAAGAGGTTCTTGCTTGAGGAACATTTCCATTCACAAAGAACTCATACACAGCAGCCACATAAGACAAGAGACCATCAAGATAGAGCACAAATTGTCTGGTGCTTATAAATCACACTTATTTGAAGACATGTGTCCAAATTGGAGCTCCATCCAATGACTGCAAAATGATGTTCTTTAAACATACGGCTTTATTTACCCAAGATAGTGAGGTATATTGATTTCCCTTCACCAGGAGTTTTTTTTAATCCATATTATTAATTTACCTGTGTAATTAATATTAAACGACAGATTTGGTGACACATGTGGATTAACCTGTGCAAAGAACTCAAGTGTTATTAACACCAGACAGTGTAGGTGCTTTCTGGTTTCAAACTGTTTGGTTTTTAGCAAACATTGCATTCTTTCATTCTGAGTTGAACCCGAAGGGGCTGGAGAGATGGCTTAGTCATTAAAAGCGCTTGCTGTGCTTGCAAAGGACCTGGGTATGGTTCCCAGCACCTGAATCAGGTGGCTCACAGACACTTCTAAGCCCAGTTTCAGAGGAATTCAATGCCCTCTCCTGGCCTCTGGCGGTACTGCATGCATGCATGTGGGGTACATTAACATACTCAGGGCACATTCACATAAAGAAGCAGACTTTTAAAACATTTTTCCTAGAATAATAAGAGATGAGAGGGTGTGGTTCTACCATACCCGGCCTCTCAGCAGTTCATAAGCCGTCACCCCGAGGGACCACCAGTCAACAGCGAAGGAGTAACCCGATTCCTTCCTAGAGCTGAACATCTCGGGTGCTGCAAGACACAGAAAAGGTCAGTTCCACTCCCCAAGATGCCAATCAATCTATTTCTCCAACACATTCCTCCTAAGGAAAATTAGCAGCCTGAAAGGTGTAAACACTTCCCCGGGTGTTTATTATCCTTTGGTAGATTGCGCACAGCGGGCAACACTCTCTAATTTTTTTTTTTTTTTTTTTTTTTTAGCTCTCTCAGCAGCCCCATTCATCTGCTAACATAAACAGCCACACACAGTCCTTAAAGGACAAAAAACGTCTCTTATTTAGATGGTGAACCTCTTACATTGTAGGTTCTATTGGGCCTCAAATGAGCTGCTAACTCTGAAACAAAAGGAGCTGAGGGGGAGGGGAGCTTGCTGTCTTCATCTGAGAAGTCAACACTAAAGGAGCTGAATGGATAAAATAATCTCAAAGTGTTCGGATTTGTGTGAGGCACATAATGGCGTGGCTGTCTGTCTTGGGGATACCTGGATGCATCGAAGGGGACAAATGTAGCTTCCTGTTATGTGTGTGAGGGCAGGAGAAAAAGCAAGGGCACCCCAGGAAGTTTAGCACTTTGAATATCGATGAGATATGTATACTTTCTAAGTATAGCCTCTGAGTTGACTCTACTAGAATGAACAGTCATCATCAACTGACCCCTCAGAGATGACCCCTCAGGTCTTCTTTAAGCACTTTGCCGTACCTTCCTAAGAAAAATTCTTAGGTCCTAAATGTTAGAACAGGGGAAACAAAGGTGAGACCAAGGACGGTTTTGGGGCTGTTGCTCAGTGGGGCACACGCAGTGTCTAGTACAAAGCCTGACACTCAGAGTCAGTAGACAGAAGTTTATCACACTGACGAATGGACACTGAAGCCAGACTTGAGGTCCTTATCTCTGCAGCTGTGCTGAGCTCAAATGTTGCCTCTACCACCTGCTGTGCCCGTGAACAAATGAGTGGGCACCGGCAAGATCAGAATACAAAAACAAAAACAAAAATACCCTCTTCACCAGTTTAGAAATGAAATGAACGAATGCATGTCCAAACGTCCAAATGTCAATATAGTGACTGCCATTTGCAAAGTCCAAAAAAAAAAGGGGGGGGGGGAGAATTGGCCTAGTTCAAAGGTTCACAGAGTTGATGCCAAGCATCCTGTTAAGGTAAGGTGCTGATGCTGGGCAAAGGAAATCTTGAGGGCATGAGTCTGTATACTCGAGTCTGCTTGCCTGTGCATTTGAATTCTGACTAAATTTCTGTGGACAGCTTCCTGCTGCAATTGTAAAGCACGGACATTCTTATGCTCACGACCAACTCTAAGAGCTTCGCGCTGGACAACTAAGTGGGTCTCACGCCCTGGTGAATCCGTGGTTCACACATCACTGTGTTCTTTCTCCAGTCCCAAATCCCAGTGCAACTGGGAAGATAATGGCCCTGACCCCACTCTGCTCCCACTTCCAGTTAGAAGCTCCCAGATAGAACAGACTGTATTTTTGTGTTCGTCAGTGTTGAACCCCCAATCATCTCCAAGGAGACAGGTGTCAAGCATGGCACTTAGGAGACATCCAGACAATTTGGAGGCATGGCAGAGGCACTGTTCTTAGAAAAACATGCCAAACAAAATAAATGTTACTCCAGGAAAGTAGCACACTGTCATATCAGGTCATCCTGGGAAGAGATATGACTATTTTTTTCTTTTTAATGTTGCTGTTGACTTTTTCCACTGCAGGTGAGTATCTACCTTTTCGCTTCCTATTTCTTCTGTTTTCAAACACAGAAGCATTTGTACATGCATTCCTTCACTAAGCAAACATTCACGATGTGCTAAGTACTAAGCAGTTATGTTGGGAGTTTAAGAACAAAAACCACAGCATACAAAAGTACCATGACACAGAGGAAGGTGCGGACAGGCTTTCTGTGATTCTTTGAGAAGATACCCTGCTCCTAAGAGGAGAAATGGAAAGACACCCGCTATCCTCCAAATAGACAGGGGGGAGGGGTGATTTGGGCAGACATTTTTCTTTTTTTAAAGTCTTTCAACATATACATTCAGAAAGTATCTGAAACATAAGAGAAACGAGAAAATATTCAGAAGCCAGCACCCCTGTAACTAGCTCACCCATTGAGAAGCACTATCTTGCTCCCACCACTGCACTGTCCTGTCCACCCTACCTGGAACTCACCATCCTGAATTAAAATTGAGCAATTGTTTGTAATAATACATGAATTTCTAAATGGCAGTTTAACTTTGCCTAATATATATATATATATATATATATATACATATATATATATATATATATATATATACACCTTCCCAGGGCCACAAATTAGTGGGCTGAGGGCGTGGCTAGCTTCATAGCTATTACAAATGATGTCTCAAGCAATGATAGTGAAGGAAACAGTAACAAAACAAAACAGAGGGGGTGGGGGAGGAAGGAAAACATCCCTGCATTCTATCAAGTTAAATGCTCTTCTCTGTGGTCACTGGTGTCTTGCTTTAATTTGTTCAGTATTTGTTTGTGATTTATCCAAATTCCCCCGCATGCTTACTTTGAATTTAATGCTACATAAATACATGGTAATTTACATATCTGTCCCATTGTGGATAGCTGTCAGGGTCATTTTTAATTTGGGAGTGTTGTGAACAGTGCTGTTTTGACCATTCCTTGGCCGGTATGATCCTGTATCTTTACTGATATGGTCAGTGTGGGGTATGCTGGGTGTGCATTTCACACATGCACACACTAAGCTACTCACTGAAGGGCTGTGCCTTCACATCAAGACCAGGGGCCAACATTCCTTTAGTTTAGTCTTTTCCACACTTGCACCGATTTGTTGCAGGTACCCCTTTATTTCATTGCGATTTAAAATGAATCTCCACTAATTACTAATATGCTTGCCATATTTTATATATTTAATTTGGCATTTGATTATCATCATCTGATGTGTTCGGAGTTTAAAATTGTAGACATTGGGCTTCTTGCCAGGATGTAAGGAAACACCCCCCCCCAATAATTCTATAATATAATGAAAACAGCTCACAAGATTTTACAGAAATGATCCCAAATCTCACTCTTGAGAAAAATGTGCAAATGACTAGCTTTGTGGGGAAAAAAAGCCATGTATATCTCATAGGTTAACATACATTATAAAGATATGGTAAATCAGCAGCTGACAGACACAGATACTTACACCCAACCATTAGACTGAAGTCAGGGACCTCTATGGTTGAATTAGGGGAAGAATTGAAGAAGCTGAAGGGAGAGTAACCCCATAGGAAGACGAACAGTCACAACTAACCCAGACCCTAGGGAGCTACTAGAGCTGAACCACCAACCAGGAGCATACACAGGCTGGTTCAAGGCCCCTGGCACATGTGCAGCAGAGGTCTACCTGGCACATGTGCAGCAGAGGTCTACCTGGCACATGTGCAGCAGAGGTCTACCTGGTACATATGCAGCAGAGGTCTACCTGGTACATATGCAGCAGAGGTCTACCTGGCACATGTGCAGCAGAGGTCTACCTGGCACATGTGCAGCAGAGGTCTACCTGGTACATGTGCAGCAGAGGTCTACCTGGTACATGTGCAGCAGAGGTCTACCTGGTACATATGCAGCAGAGGTCTACCTGGCACATGTGCAGCAGAGGTCTACCTGGCACATGTGCAGCAGAGGTCTACCTGGCACATGTGCAGCAGAGGTCTACCTGGCACATGTGCAGCAGAGGTCTACCTGGTACATATGCAGCAGAGGTCTACCTGGCACATGTGCAGCAGAGGTCTACCTGGCACATGTGCAGCAGAGGTCTACCTGGCACATGTGCAGCAGAGGTCTACCTGGCACATGTGCAGCAGAGGTCTACCTGGCACATGTGCAGCAGAGGTCTACCTGGTCTAGACCCAGTGAGAGAAGATTTGCTTGATCCTTGAGAGACTTGAGGCCACAGGTAAGGGGGAGGCTTTCAAGGGGTGGCTATCAGTGCCGAGGGGGAGGAGAAAAGGGATGAAGAAGAGTGGGAGGGGTCACCAAGAAGGGGGACAATGACTGGAGTGCAAGAGTCCTAGGTCTCCACACAAAAATGAACAGTTTGATCATATTATCAAGAAGTTCAATGTTCATGCTAGCAACCTAGCAGTCAGTAGACAAAAGCGAGGAGATTGCTTCATGCTCAAAGTCAGAGTTTCACAAAAGGTTCCAGGCCAGCCAGAGCAACATGAAGGGACATTGCCTCAAAACAATGGATTTCAGAACTAACAAATCAAGGAGACAGGCCACTCCTGTACCAAAAAACAAAACAAAACAACACTAGGATTTAATATCCCCAATATATTAAGGTGGGACTTAGTTTGATAATCACTAAGAAGCACAAGACAAGGGAAAAAGAGCAGGCCTAACAAAAACAGACTTTGTGAGCAGAAAATTTATAAAACTTCACAGAGATGGATTTCAATATCACAATGTGTCTTCACTTCTACTGATCATTTTTGGAAGCTTTGAGGTCCTGATGATCAGGCAGGAGCAAGGACACAGGGAAGTTTTGTGTGTTAAGTTCTTCTTGTGCTAGTAGAAATCAATATGAATCTTCTGGGAAAGACATGACATGTCCTGTGACCAGAAATTTTTTTCTTGCAAATTGGGTTTAGTTAATAAGTAAAAATTTTATAAATACACACACACACACACACACACACACACACACACACACACATTGTACACAATACATTTTAGAATATGCATTCAATCTGAATGGATAAATTGGGCAACCATAAATTACAACATATATTAACCATTAATCTCTTTGATATTTAGTATGTGTGTGTACTTGTACATATACACATACACGTATGCCATGATGTAAATGTAAAGGTCAGAGGACAACTTGTAAGAGTCCCTTCTCTCTTCCTATTATATGGGCTCTAAGGACCTAACTCAAGTCTTCATCCTTGACAGTAAGCACCTTTACCTGCTCAGCCATTTTGTTGGCCACTTACTGTTTCTTATATAGAAAAATACCAAAGTTACTCTGAAGGATCCTTAAGAGTAGAAGACATTATTTTATAACAGAATTTATCACAAGAAATAATGAAGTTGATGGAAATGATACTGCTAATAAGATTTCTATGATGAAATTATATTGCAGAATGTGAAATGACCTAGTATTCAACAGTAGAGGAAATGAGACATGTTGTCATGCACTACGATCTATAGCACATGACGAGAACTTTAGTTCTATTTACTGACATGGAAAAATGAACAGCATTGGTTGTCAGACAAGACTCAGGCTCTGTGCTCAGAGGGAAGAGGGCATCATCCCCAGTAGAGGTGTGTTGACTGACTTGAATGGAGGGCATCAGATGGCTTAAACCAGTGCATCTCAACCTTCCTAATGCTGTGACTCTTTAATACAGTTCTTCAGGTTGTATCGACCCCAAATATAAAATTATTTTCATTGCCATTTTATAACTGTCATTTTGGGCTGTCATGAATCATAATGTAAATATCTGATAGGCAAGAGACCTGATATATGAAAAGGTCATTTCACTCCTAAACAGATTTCAACCCACAAGTTGCGAACCACTGGCTTAGACCATGTTCCTAGTTTCTTGTTGGATCTGTTTCCTAACTGATCAGACTGGTCACTTCTAAAGTGAAAGAAGCACCCTTTATTGCCATACGGAATTGTTTTAGAGCCAGTGACCCAAAGCTTGTTCCCAGAATGTACCCAGCTTGCTAGCAAATGTCAGTCATTATGCCATTATCACTACCATCCCTTTGAATGGTCCAGGCAAAATGTTTCTAGATTCAGGCTTCATTTCATGCTCTGTCAATCACTTGCTCTATGGTTATGATCACATCATTTTCTCTCTGGGTTGGAGGTTTTTGATGTATGAATAAAAATAGTAACAATATCTATCTCCCAGGATTTGTTCTAATGATGTAATAAATATTAAAGACATAACAACTCATCTGGGACACTGCAAGATAGTAATGGTTATAACCTTTATTTATATTAAAGAAGCTTAGTCTAATCTAGCTTCTAAAAACATAAAGACAAATGTGTTTGTCCAAAGAAAGAGTTTGATAAATATTACAATTGCCCATTAAAATTGTGAAAGTGGGCCAGTGCCTAGATTCCAATTTACTAGTTTTACTCTATGGAATGCTAGAAATGATGACTGTGAAACATTAAACTATACAGGTATATACTTAAAGGACTGGGGAGAGGAGAGAAAGGTGTCCTCCCCTTTACTTCTGTCACCATGGAAATCATCCCTAGAAACCCTAGATGCACACTTACTGATTTGTTGCCAAGAAAATAACCTATAATGTGGAAACCCAGGAAACCTGGGGAACAAACTGGACAGACCAGCAGGCCTGGATATTCCCTTTTATCACTAGATTGCCATGGGTTTTAGGAAGAAAAATGGGCTGAATTCTATGTGCCCATTATTTTAGAAGTGACAAAAGAGATTTATTTCCCCCACTGGTCCTTGAAAGCCATGAAATCTGAAGTTGTTCAAATGTTACATAAAATAAGGCTCACTTTTATTTTTCCAGAGACAATCTTGTGCTGGCCTTTTATGTAAGAGCCCCCTCCCCTTGCCGCTCGTCACAGGGAGGAAAGAGAATAAACTGAAATGGAGAGTTTAAAGTGACATTGCTCTCCTCCATTTTTCAAGTTCAGACTTTTTCTATGATATGCTCTGAGCATATCTAGCTTGTGCCATTCATTCTACCCTTTACGGAACCCCTTCCATTCTAGCAACTTTGAGATCTTAACTAATTAAGGGAGATACAAAAGTAGAAAGTGGATTTCCCTCTTCTATCGTCTGCGAGCAATCCTGCATTGTTTAATGTATTGCTCTATCTGGTTGGTATCCCACACCCACTGAGAGCTTATCAACCATCAAGATCTAATACATTTGATTATTATAATGTTTCAAATATCTTAAAATCCAGTAGGTCGATTTTGAAGAGCAGTGTCTGAGAGCTCATTCACCCACCTGACCAGCCTGTAGTTTTTTAAGCCTTGGTGTAGAAATGTAGGACTTGTCTGACTTTTACACATCTCCATCTCTTGTTTCCTAGTAAACACTAGTTATGTATGTTTCGACATGTAAAAGGAATCATGGAATCCTCCTGCAAGTATGAAGAGCCTGTCCCAGGGTTGGCAGAGCTTGTCAATTCTGCTTGCACAGTAGTAAACTAATGTAGAAGTAATCATCTACGTCTGATGATTTCAGGGGACTCACCCTGAGAAAATTCGGTACAGTTAGTATAGACTGTGACTGTTGATATCTCCAGTAAGCCACACAGATGTGAGTCTCCCTTTGAAATTCTAACCCCAGAAGTATGGGCAGCTCGTGAAGCTATAACACAGGTTCGACCTAGTTCCACCAGAGTCAAATTCCATCTCCACCAATAAGACTTGACTCCACAGTCAACAAACACTCAGAAACACCTAGGGTCTGTTATCTCAGTAATCAGCTTACCCAGCATACAGACAGACATCTAACCTAAATTTGAATGTTAAGATTTTGTTATTACTGCCAACCCAATAACTGACAGATGATTACGAGTATAGGTCACATCTTTAGGAATGATATGAGAAGGGGATCCTTTTCAGGACTGTGAGAACCACATGCCTCCTGATAAATAGTTCTCTATATTTTCCAGAGTGGAGACAGGGGACACCAAGTTCTCGTGACATTGTGTCTCTCTACAGATGAAAGCACTAACATCTGAAGTTGGAGTTTGTAGCTGGTTTGCTGCTACAATTAAATGTTGATTTTATGGGCTGTTTGACTCCTAGCCCTACACTGTTAATCACCCCTTTGTGAGTTCTTAATCATCAAGGGATAAAAGAACAGTCCCCCAAATCACTGTAAATAAAGGCATGCATATAGCAGAACAGTTCATAGGCAAAATCTTCTTCTCTTAAACAAAAACCTAATTGATCAGATTGTTATGAAAATGAAATTGAAGCTAGTCTCATAACTGGGAAGGTGGTTTGAAAACCTTACTGCATTGTGCATGTGTCCAGTATTATTTAAAAAACACTGAAGGTATTGATCTTGTCAGGTGGCATGACTCTACTTATCTCTGATTCTTTTTATTTTGATTTGTTTTGTATAAGTTGCATGAGGTAGAGACATTATGTATGTGCTTGTCAATAGGTCACTGTCATCTCAAAACCCTTCTATATACACATGTAATTAGTCATTGACTAAATTCATACTTTTTCTCAGAATCAGATACACAAGGTCATATAATGGCATTTGCAAAATGTGACTGATGTCACTGGTGAATCAAGATCACCCCATGTAGCTTGCTAATGCAGAAGCTTCAGCCTCACCTCAGACCTATTAAATCAATAGTCCTCACGTAAAGTCAACCAGAAAGGTGCTTGCCAGCTCCAGGTCCAAGTCCTTATGGATTTGACCTGCAGTGAGTGGTAGCTAGAAGAATCAGAAACAAAAATAACCTGTTCTTCTTACAAATGGGAAACACGTGTGAAGCTGCTCATACCCACCCATGTAGGGCTTGGTGCCAGCTACGGTGGTGATCCTAGTCTCCTTGGGCAGCATGGCAGCAATGTTGAAGTCTGTGATGTGCACATGCCCTGTGGGGAGAGGAAGACCAGGAGAATGTTAAATCCTTTCAACCAAGAACAGCCATGCATCTAATTGAAGAGATCTGAATGTTTAGACTGTTAGTTCTGGTATGCTAGCCGCAACTGAGCACAGGCAATAAAATCTCCTTTATTCCAGTCTCAAGGCCAATGAAGTCTTAAACCAGCAGGTCTGTAGCAGCCAGAATATGATATGCAGCCATTAGTCTCTGACTATAAACTTGTAGTTCAGCCTCAAACTATTTGAATTTAGTGGTTGAGTTCATGCTCCACAAAGCCTTCTGAGTATTATCGTCTGCTGGAACTGGTTTAGACTGTTTATCCTGTGCACAGCATGCAGGATACAGCCTTAGTCTCACAAAGCATCCCAATTCTCATGATCTCTTATCGAATCTTTTTAAAAACACAAATAAATTACTATATGCTAGCCTGGGTATGGATCTGCATTTTTCTGTTGATACCATTTGCAAGTCATGGCAGGTTGTATTCAGTGACCTCAAATTCTATCTGTGACAAAACAAATTCTATCAAAGGACAACAGGCAAAATTGACATTTTTTCTTTAAAAGGATTGGGGTCTAGGAGACATGATCTATGTCCTGACTTCTGTCCCTTTCTGACAGGTAGTAGACATTAAGTCCTTCCTTCTTCTACATTGTGCCTAAAGTGTCCATTATTAAAAAACAAAGAACGGGAGTTGGGGGAAGGATTGAAGGAGCCTGAAGAATCAAGGACCCCACAAGAAGACCTACGGAGACAACTAACCTGGGTCCATGGGTGCTCACAGAGACTGAACCACCAACCAAAGAGCATGTGCAGGCTGAACTTAGGGCACTGACATCTGTAGCAGATGTGTAACTCGGTCTTCATGTGTGTCCTCTAACAATTGAATGGGGGCTGTCTCTGACTCCATTGACTGCCTTTCCCCTGGCTAGACTGCCTTTTCTTGCCTTACTGAGAAAGGATGCATTCAGTCCTGATGAGACTTGATATGCCAGGGTAGATTGGTACCCAGGGCTGGGTCTCCTGTTCTCTAAGGAGGGTCTCTAAGGAGAAAGGGAGAAGTGAATGGGAGAAAGAGTGTCGGAGGTTGGGACTGGGAGGAAAGGAGGAAGGGGGAATGTAATTGGACTGTAAAACAAATAAACAGATTAATAAAAAAATTAAAAATGGGTAGGTTATTATGATATCTAGGGCCTTTGTGAGTTATGACACACAACAATAAAATGGGTCTGTAACACACAGCAATGACATGTACAAATGTACGTGTAGCACTTAAGTTTTGTAGGAAATACACCTTATATAAATAGTATTCCAGGGTTCCTCCATTTATGTCTGGAAGGAAGAAAAGGGCAGCGTAGGAAACTCAGGCCAACAAACCTGTTATGTTAGCTGTTGGCACAACAGTTATCTGCCTTCCTAGGAGTGTGAGCTGTTGGCCTTTTCATTTACATGTGTCTGCTGTTTTGATGAGATGGCATTACAGAGGGAATAGCACCTGATTCTCTTTCCAGGGTCCCTAGTCCAAACTCCTCTCAGCAAACCTTCCAGTAGCATCTAGCCCATGGCTAAGGAAACCTCTATCTCCATCAACATGGTTCTGTTTTGTGCAGAAACACTTCCTTTTGTTCAGAAGACCTTTTCATAAGGTAAAATCAGCATTAGTCAAATTGAAAGTGTTCTTGGCCAAGTGACACAAAGGAATGATGTCAGTAGCTCTCCTGCACATACTGGAGATTGTCTCAGTTTCTTTTTCATTGATGTCTCTAGAGTTTATGCTCCAAATATTGGACACTTTTGAAACTCCAGGCAAATTAAGTGGGCCTGAAACTGTCACTGTCATGAGCCTGTTCTCTGGAGTCAGCATGCATGGCATTAAGTCTAATCTCCACCCTTAACCAACTATATCACCTTGGACAGGTCCACTGTGCTCTCTGACTATAGTCTTACCAACTAAGGTTATAGGAAACTGAAAACTAGCTGTGTCCTTGGAAGACAGCCCAGCACTTGTTGGGGCACCAGAATTGTTGAAATTCACTATAAGAAACCAAGGTATGCATTTTACAAAACACATATGCCAGTGACCCACTGCCCTGCAACTACAACTGGACTAACGGGAAAGCCTGGTGCCTACATTGGAAGTAGCAAACTCCAGAAGGACGATCAGGAGCATCTAGGCATGGAACCCTTTGCTAAAACTTGGGGCTGTGTTCCATCCTCAATTCAAAGGTTACCTAGACTCATGTCCAAGTGGAACGTGAAGGATGCTTTGGATACGCCCAGTTCCTGAAGCCTGTGCTTGAGTGAGAAGCACCAGTGTCATTCAGGAACTTGGAAGAAATGCAAAACGCTGAGCCTCTCCTAATTCGTGGCTCAGGAAGACTGAGATCCATTGCCTAGTACTTAAGCACACCTTAGATGACTGTGATACCAGAGGGAGTTTGCCATCATTGCTTTGAAAGAAGACCTGGCTCAGTGGATTAGTGAGACTGTTTCAGGCAAACAACCAACTAAAACAAACACACAAACAAAACCACCTGGTCATCACTGATAAATTCCTGCAGTTTGGCTAAATGAATGCTAACTGTTTCCCCCATTAATAGTTACATGATTCCTTCAAGGTTCAAGATGCTGTCCCAGTTTGTCCCAGTGAAATGGTCCCTGTTGTATAGGTGGCTGACTGACTAGCTTATGGCAAATTTCCTAGGATCCAGAAGTGGCAGAATTGGAATTAAAATCCAGAAGCTGCTTTAGGATCAAGACTTTGCCCTAGTGACACTTTAGTTCAGATTCTGAATCTCTCAAAATGCTATGTGTTCTGTCACAAAACCAGAGGATTGAGTAAACTTGAAGCAAGTTCCTTTTTATTAACTCAGACATTTCCCCCACTGCAGGAAGTGAGAAAGAATGGGGAAAGAATTATCTGCAGCCTAGGATTTATGGGAGATCTAGCCGATTGCCATTAACAACTTTCTGGTGCCATCCACGAGGCTGAGCCTCTGTTCTCATGGTTGCTTCTCTCCTGAGCTCTTGCTTTCCCTGTCAGGTTCTCTTCTGTGCTGGGAGGGTAACATCCAAGGGTGGGCTCGCTGTGGTGGGTTGAAGGAATGAGAACTTTCCTTGAGACGGAGAGGATTATATGCTTTTATTCCACAATCTAGGCCTCCATGCAACTCCTGGCATAAAGTTTCTTAACACTAGGACTATGGTGATACTAGATTTATTAAGTCTTTGCTATGGAGCTGATCTGGGCATTGTAAGATGTTTGGTATAAGGTTCTCTGGTACATGACTAAGAATTTTCTGATCTAGATACCTGGCAAGTGGGGCTGGGAGGGTTCACCTTGGACAGTGTAATAATCTCATCTCATTTTACAAGGCTGCTGAGTTCAGCTACCACGCTGTGGCTCTGCTTAGTGTGAGGCGCTTCCTACCAACACATTTCTCTAGGACCTCCTATTTAACCGGCCAATACTAGCCATAACTATTAAAATGCTCCTGTTTTCAGGCATTTGCAGTATGTCCAACCCACTTTTCCTACGATGTTAGATATTCTCAACATTTGCTAAGACATGGTCATCATTATCTGGGGTCACATGTATCAGCCTACATCTTCCATAGGACATTGTCTTGAATTTTCAGCACCTGTTGGACTCTGCATGGAGGAAGTAGATAAGATAGAAAGCTCTTTTCTCTCTCACTCTCCAGACTGAACTGCTACCTCCTGCTTCTGTGACTACAGATGATATTAAGACACTAAATTGTGGCTATTTTTATAATTACCAAAGTCTTTGAAATGCCAGGCAGGCGTTATTATTCCTCTGAATGTAGCATTTATTTTCTGAATAACAAGAAAAACACCAAAATTTTCGGCATTATGGAAGTGATAGAATTTGATTGGCCATGTTGACTGGCAGGAAATAAAAAATATGTTTCAGGACAGAGGGCTGTGATTCATCCAAGACCTGTTGCCATATTGGTTTTGAACTAGTATAAGGGAGATATCGGTAGGGAGCAATAACTTGCGTGCTCAAAATGAAAAACATATTTTATGTCAAATGCTGCACCGTGGAAAGAGTCTCCATCTTGGGTGATCTC
Source organism: Rattus norvegicus (assembly GCF_021556685.1). Taxonomy (NCBI): domain Eukaryota; kingdom Metazoa; phylum Chordata; class Mammalia; order Rodentia; family Muridae; genus Rattus; species Rattus norvegicus. The sequence goes on along the minus strand of NC_141551.1, from coordinate 35,417,862 downwards.
CCATAAAGCCCACTATTGGCTGGTGAATATGAAACTATGAATCATTAGAATAAAACAGAGGTTCAGCCTGTTACTGAGCATAGGTGAATTAAGATAGCCACCGCATAATACAGACAACACTCGCTTGAGAGAAGAAGCACAGAGGATGCATGTAAGAAAAATTACACAGCTGCCCTTCACAGCTGCTAAATTCTCCATGCCAGGGGTGAAATATTGAAAATGTGGCAGTAGAGATGATTGAAGCTTCAACTCTGAGAGGTACATGGAAAATCAGAGCAGCTGCTGCTCCAAAGGGCAGTCATCTGTTTGAGGTGCCACTGGTTCTCATAGAAACAACCACAACAGGACTAGGGAATTCATTCACTTTCAAACAATGAATGGTGGTTCACGAACAATGTTGAAGTCCTAGTTTTTTTTTATAGCTTAAATGAAAATTAATTCAAAACAATTATTTTCTCTATAAAGGGATATCTGGGATAGTGTTTACAGAGTGTATCCCAGATTTTCTTTTTGTCTGCTCTTACTTTACTCACTTCCAGAAATTTTTTTCTTTCATCAAAAGCAACAATTCTGAAGGGGAGTTAAGAATGGGAATTTGATATAATTCTTTTTGTTGTTGTTATTGTTGTTGTTGCTGCTGCTGCTGATGATGATGACAATGATGATGCTTAAATCTTGAATCCACGAGAGTGGAAAGGAATATTGGAGATTACTCATCATCTGAGACACTGGAACTTCCCCCAGGAAGACTGGGAAGACAGTTTCCATACCCCAAACCACAAAGGCCTATGAGAATAAAAATGTCAAGAGCAGACCTTAGACAACTGTGCAAGTGAAGGAAGCCAGCATGGACCATGGCATGTGGAGGTATTTGAAGATTAAGGATAGAGGATCTTGTTTAAATTCATGATTCAATAAGAAAAGAAGGATCTTTTATGAATCACATCTTGAGAGCCAAAGTAATTCTCTGGAGAAGTTTAGTAAGTACTTAACTTTCATACATTCTAATCAGAGATCTTGGCTACATCAGATACCTGCTGCTCTACACAAAGCCACACAGAGCATTAACACAGTCCGTGTTCAGCTCTGAAAGCTTACATGACTGATGGTCACAAATATATAGAGGGCTGTGGGCCAGTGACCAGCCTGGCTTTCTGGAAGTTAGGTGAAGCTCCTACCGTCCCTTTCAGGGTCTAGGGATTCAAATCTCCTCAGCTGGGAACCAGGGTATCTTCCACTGCCCCACAATGGAAGTCATGCTTCCAATAGGTTCTAAGAGGATTTATTTTCTTCCTTTTGTTATGGTTGCTATTGAAGTATTGGTATCACCATTGTTCTGTCAATGTTTGTAATGATCCCACGATGTAAATGTCCTTGTTTTCCAAAGAGTCAAAAGCACAGAGACTGTTTAAGGCAACATCACTAAACTCTGAGAGCCAGTGAGTAGTCAATTGGGTTTTAAAGCAATCTGGTTCTGCATGCATACTTTATACAACACTATAATCAGTTTTCCCCAAGGGTAGGCTCTCTGTGGGTTCAAACTCAAAGATTAATTGACTCACTCATTTTCTTCCTAATCTATAATCACCACTTTCTAAGAAAAAATAATGAGGAGAAGGAAATAAAATGAAGGACAACAGGATGAAGCATGTTCTAAGAACCAAGATTAAAGACGGAATGGAAAATGCTTCCTTCCATGGGTAAGGAGTCTCTACTTGGAGCCTTTACAAATGATGAAGTGACAGGAATTCTTGCCTAAGGGCAGCTGTCTGTCAAGAAAGGTAAGAAACACACCAACGCCTCATTCTGCTTGGCCAGCCATGTTTCCCAGAAATCTTTGTGGTAAAGTTGCTTTTTGTTTAAATCACAAAAAAGGGGGGAGACTATGTAAGCTGCTCTTCTCCTCAGTTATGAAGATTCATAGAGTGTATTTAAAGCAGGCCTGGGAGGATCATGCCTCCCATAGAAGGCATGAAGAGCTGGTGTTCTCATGAAGGTCACCTTCATGCTAAGTCTCAACATTGCTCACATTTCTGAAGCTTAGAAATGTGTTCCAAAATGTCAGAAGCTATAAAGTTAAAGAAATAAGACATTGGAAGGAAATGGGGGGAAAATCTCTTCAGACAGACCATAAATAAGTAACAACTTTGTCCTTGGAGATCAGGGGCCATGCGCAAGGGTGTTTCCTAGCTCTCTGAGCTAAGGCAGGTCTGGGAAAAGATCAATTCACGTTGGCAAATAAATGATAAGGAATAAATAGTACTTGGAGTTTCATTTTTAATCACAATCCTGTTTATTGAATAAGTGGAATAAGTAAGCATCTTCGCAGGTTTAGCTTTGCTTTGCAGAAGATCTCCAACACAGAACAAGGATGACACCACCACTGTTGAATCAGGTATGGGAGCTGAACAACCTGGGACTCCACATGGCTTGAACCAGACAGATTGCTTTTCTAACAATGCATCTAGTAACCCAGGATCCCCACCTTCATTGATCTGCATGTATACCTGCTTCAAACAATGAAGTGAGTTGCTCCTTGGTGGTCACATAGCAATACTCACTTCTATTTGAACATGTTTTAAGACATAACAAGAAATGAGGAAGGCAGAAACATTGGCCATTTACCCCCAATTGGTTTGGGATTCACAGAAATTATGATAAATGTATCCTCCAAGTGAACTTTTAGATAAAGTCTTCTATATACTATCTTATGCTTTGTAAAATTGGGCATGCATATTATTAAAATCAGATGCATTGTGGGAAAGGACATTCACACTAAACAAGGGCATACAACATCACTCAAGCCTATCAAACAAAACAGAAATACCCTACTCCTAGCAACAAACTCTTTCCTCTGGGCCCCATAAAAAAATAACACTCAAACAATAACTGGGGCTCTTGGACATTGTAACTCCAGCAGGCTACTGCTCCTTTGCAGTGTATCCTCTAATGTCTATAAATAAAAATGTTTTTCCATCTGTGTCGACTTTTTCAATTATCTTAGTACATTGCCCTGAACCTGGAAACACTTATTGCCAACATGCCCATCAGAAGCACTCTCCCATGGACACCAAGGAAGCTGTACACCGTACAGTATTCCTTGATGCAGTACAAATAAATCCAAACACACATTATAAAGCATTGAGAGGAGAACTGGGGAGATATATAAGTGGTTAAAAGCAATTGCTGCTCTTCCAGAGGACCCAGGTCTAACTAGCAACACCTACAAGAGGTTCATAGCAATCTGCAACTCCATTTCCAGACATTTCTATGACCAGGCAGTGTACACACATGGTGCACAGACATTCATGCAGGCAAATCACTAACACACATAAAATAAAAAAGTGTTACACATTAAAAAAAAGGACTCTGAGTGTTTCATCATGTTGACAAAAGCTGGTATCTAACACGGGCTCTTGAAATCTCGGCATCCACCACCCTCTTCATGTTTATTGCCACTTTCTTCTATCAATTTTATATCTGGGTCCCATAATACCATTTTGCATTATTTTTGCATAATTACATTATATTTTCTTTACAATCATTTATATTCTTAACTGAAAAAAGTTGAATGTAAGACTTGATAGCTCTTATGTAAATGAAGAAGGAATTTGCCTTCATAAAGTACAGGGCATGAAAGGACAAAATCATCTCAGTGAATCAGCAGATACTATTACCTGGCAAATGCTCTTATGTTTAGACAGGCACTATCTTTCCATGAAAGATATTAAGAAAAACTAGTACTGAAACAAACAAATATTTTTCTGGAAGAGATGCAGTGCTGGAAGAAAATGACTTTCTCATTATGTCAGTTCAATGCTATTCAAGAGTCTATTATTGGATTAGTCCATTGTTGTAAAGTTTCCCTATCTCATCTCTCTCACACACAGATGAAGTCTGTCTACAGAAATATGTGTGCATATATATGTCAAATGAATCAAGCTAGGGCAATCAGTGTGTGGTATACCTGTTATAGAGATGGTTACAAGCAAATGATTTACTTACCATGTTCATCAAGTAAAATATTGTCTGGTTTCATATCCCTGGGGGAGGAAACAAGGAAAAGATAAAGTTATTTATAAAAAGATAAACAGAACCAAATGAATATAATAAAAGCAAAATGCTCAATAGATTCCATTTCAGGTTGAAATACTGTTTGAGCATTGTCTCCCATTATCACAGAATCTATGAGTTAACATTAACTGTGGCAGTTAGGAAACTACGGATTCAGCCGTGGTCACACATCAATAAGTAGAAGAACTGGGCTCTGAACCTGGGCTTCTCTCATTCATAAAGATTCTTAATTGCTATAGCATGAAAGTATTGGTCCACAGGGATTTACGAAACATTTACATCAACATAAAGAAGCATGAATAATATTAGTCATTATCTTCCTGTGAAATCCCAGCTACTTGCTTAATTATTGCACTAGGGGTACTAAAAAAGACCAATCATCAATGTGTTAGTGTTTAACATGATGATTACTTAATATGCATTTACATTGTGCATTGGAAATTTGCTAAGATGGTCAATTTCTGACATGCTCAACTCAAAGGTAATTGCATGAGAAGGTAATGGTAGTTTGCTTGATAGTAATACTCATTTCATTATGTACATTTATTTCAATTTCAATTCATTTCCACATGTTTATTTATCAAAGCCTCTTATTGTGTACCTTTAAATAAATTAATTAATATAAAATTTTTAAATTTTCTTTGTTTTTAGAAACAAAATATAAAAAAGAAACACAGGAAAGGTAAGGCAAAACCACTCTCTTCCAATAAAAGGTGTTTGCTGATAACAAATATGAAGACGGATGGCCAGCAGTGTGTTAGATATTCTCATAATTACCCCAGCAGTCCTCCCAGTCAGTGACTAGCACAATAATTTATAAGAACCCACAATTCTCTATGTTGAGATTTTTCACTACCCTTCCCTAATGTGCCATTAAAATGCTTCAGTCTAGGTTCACAAAAGCCATTAGGAAAGAAATTCAGAAACAGGCTTGGGAACACATTATCAGCTTGGTCAAGTGGTTTTTATGTTGTCAGCATAAAAAGTGACCCTAGTTTTTGACAAATCAAGGCTGGACATCTTTTCTTGTCAAAATTAATAAGCTTAGGAAAAGTTACTTATAAATAGACTTCATGACATGCCATATCCAGCATTCAGGCTTAATGTGTAAAATCTGAAATTTCCTTATACACCTTAGCCTGCTAAATTCATTCTAGGTCATAGAGGGATCACCTTTCTCTGTGGCAGGATTTTCTATACTACAGGGTACAATTTCCTCAAAAGATGGTAGAGTTGGACTTCAAATTGTAGGTTTCTGTTTCTAAGCACTCTTTTAATATTGGAAACCTGCCTCCAAACCCTTTGTGTGAAGAATTGTCAAGTCCAAACTCATGCATGTCATAGAAGCCATTGCATTATCTGGTTCTCTGTTCCAGCCATGTACACACATGTAGGATGCCCTAACACATTCCCTGCCAACTCTTGCCTGCTCACTACTGCATTTGTTGCTCTTTGGCCTGAATCAGACCCTTTCTGCACCTCACTGAGACATGGCAGATTCACCCTGGGAATCAGAGATTTCACGTTCTGTAAAAAACCTTCAGTGACTTTCCAATGATAGACCAAATATTTGTATGTGGCTTTGACTCCCCTGTAATATGTGCCACACTTACGTGCAACTCCTCATCACACGTAGGCTCAAGACCTCCTTGATGCCTGAGATGGTTTCTTGGATATCACACAGAGTCATAATCTGTGGTGGTCACTACAGGAGACTCGGGGAAATTTTAGCCCCCTGGAACATGGACCCAACAATGTAGGCCACATGCTACTGTATACCATGAAATCTTTGTGTAGTGGCAAGCCTGAGGTAAACCAGGCATCAGGCACTTTCCACCATTTTCAGATTGTTTCCAGTTGACATCAGTGTTTTCCAGGAAAGCAAGAGGCCCAGGAAGGAAAACTTATTGAGTGTAGCAAGACCAATATCAATGTCTCTTTGTCTGAATTTATTAGGGTTTGTGTCAGAAATGAATCTCCACAGATTTCACATTTTGCGAATTTACTATTAAGTCTTTGAGTATCCCAGTTGATTCTCTTTGAACTTTCTCACTTTTTTTTGTCCACTAATTTCCCAGAACCTATCTTGAAACTTAGAAAATAATAGAGAAGAATCAGAGTGATGAACAATTGGCTGAATGTACATCTTTACTTTAATTTTATGTTTATTTCCTCTCTAGGTATATACCCAGAGTGAGCCACTGTGCTCAGATAACAGGGAGAAAACGAAATCTTGTTCCCCCAGGAAGGATGTAAAAAGATGCGAAGGAACTGGACCAGAAAGGTACAGAACAGTAAAGGGGCATGTTTATCACAACATCAAAGGAAGACTGTGAGGAAATCTAATAAAATGTGGAATTTTAAGCATTAAAATGAATTATATAAGCTTAGAATCTAACTACACAGTTTTTCAAACTCTAATGAGTTAACTTCTAAGTCAGCACAGGGAAAATTGCAGTATGATAAAATGGCTTATTCGCGTGCATGAGAAGAAAGAAACTTGGAGAGTTATATTAAAATTCTGGCTAGAACAAGTGGAGTTTTCCAGTTCTGAATTTTAACTCTATTTCATTTCTCAGGCAACACTTTGGTACCCTAAACTGAGTCAGAATAAGAAGTCACTTTTCCTAAGATGATTGTCTCACTGTAGCTGTCTGCTTTAGTGCTTTAACTTAGTTGTTAACAGACCTGGATATGTTTGAGGTTCCCTTCAGAAGCTTGGAGCACTGAGGATACTGCCACAGTTCAGACTTAAGCCATCAGACTCTGTGTCTGTGCAGAATAATCTGGGTCCTTTCAGTCATTCTGAAGAACCGCCATATTTAAAAGGCTCATTAAAAAAAAAACACCCCAACCCAACAGCCATCAATGGGCACCATGGAAATATGAAGGAAACTTGCACACTATTGAGAGAGAACTTACGTGAGTCTGACCACTGTAGAAATCAGCAGTGAGGTAATTCAAAAGACTTGAGACTAAAATGATAGTTATGCTCACCTGAAGGAACCCTACACAACTCACAATAGGATGAAAATAATATTGAGTGTTTACTTCCAACTAAGCATCAGTGTGCCAGAAAATGCAGTGACTCTTGCCTACTCTGAGGTCTCCACATTTCAACCATTCCTCAAGTCCTTCACACCCTTGTGTCTTGCTACCTCTCAACAGGTGACTATAGCTTGTCACTTCACTTCACTTCTGAACCCACCTGTCTTTTGATTTACCATTGTCTTCCCTTTGGCTATGGCATATCAGCTCTTCTGTGGGAGTTGGACTCCTGTCTTCTTGCCTTTTATGCTTTGCCCTGGGAAATGTCCTTGCATTTCAAGCTAACTCCTTCTACCCTATAGAAATATGTTACAAACCACCCACCTCCCATTTTTTTGATGACACTTCTGGATTGAATGGTGACAGGTGGAATTGGGAACAGCAGCTGCTACTAACCAGACTTCCATCTCCTCAGGTTCTTGAAATTACTCTTGTCAGGTACATTGATTTCCCTCACTGTGCCAAATGCAATAATCATAGAGTTGCTGTTACACTTCTTGGATTGGGGGATGGGGGGGCTAACCACTCCTTCCCTGATAGCACACTTCATTTTCATGGCTTAGAAAAACTCATAGTTTACTGGGTTTCTTCTATCACAGAGCTCCCTCCTCAGTCTCCTTTGCTAGTACCTCTTGGTCAGATCTCTAGACATTGGGCTTTATGCAGAACTACATCCCACTAAATGACTGCATTTAGTCTTATGATTTTAAATATTATTTACATGCCAAATGATAATGCACGTGACGCAATTTCTAGTCTTTACCCTGGAATTACAGATAAGTACATAAAATTGCTTGTCTGATGATATCATCTGTTTAGGATCCATGGAAAACACAGAATTCTTTGAACAGAACCTTCACTATTTCTCCATAATCCTCACCCACACAACACCAAAGTGATTCCAGAATTCCTTAGCCCAGTAAATCACCCCATAGTTCTCCCATCTCCAGTGAAAAATCTTGAAGCAACTCTTAAGCTTTTTTTTTTGAACTACTAACATCAATTGCTTAGCAACTCCTGATGAGTCTACCTTTAGAACAGAATTGCTGGAAGTAACATGGGAATCTCCCAGAACATAATGTTTGAAACCATGATACAGCAACTTCATTTCTTAGGTGTTTATCCCAAAGCTTGAATAAGAATTTGCACAGGGATTTCTGTGCCCATATCCACAACAGTGTTGTTATTCACAAAAGCTAAAAGGCAAAAGCAACCCAGGTATCTATTAATACATGAATAAAAAATATAGCTTATCTTTCCAATAGAGTACTGTTTTTTAAAAGCAATGGAACTCTTACAGATGCTGTAGGATCAATGAACACACTAATGTCTAGAAGACACTATGTTGAGTGAAACAAACCAGGCATAAAATGGCCATTGTTGCATGATTCAAATTATATGGGATATGTGTATCAGTCCAACGCATATAAACAGAGGACATGAGAGTAGTTCCTGTAAGTTGTGTAGACAGAGAACAAGGGTTTATCAAGTAAGGGTACAGAGCCCCAGTTCAAGTCCAAGGGAAAGTTCTGAATATGTTATGTGGTGTCAACCATGTTCAAGAGTTCACTGTATTTTGTCACTTAAGATGATGCAGCTTCATGTTTTATACATTTAATCCATCGGTAGATAAATTAGTTAACAGAATTAACAATCTGCTACTGAAAAAGCACCTCTCTGCCCACCACTACAGTGCTATTTTTTTCTTTCTTTCTGTTTTCTACTGAAAATCCATTATCTTCTTAGCATCTGGCAAGGAGTATTACAGTCCATGTGCCTTCTTCCCTGCCTGGGCCCCCTGGCTTGCAACCCATAAGGAGTAAGAGTGACAACACTTGTTGATGCTTTGTATATACAGAGAGGCAGATCAAACTCCACCACACGCCAGGTTTGTGCAGCTCCCTGGCCTCTTTATCCCACCTTTCCAGACAGCCCCTTATGCCTCCAGTCCTGATCCCTGCCCACTTCCATGGTTGAAGATAATGGTGCATCTCCCCCATCCCTATTGTAAACGTATCATATTGTGAGTAAAACATCATTACCACCAGTCATTTCACTGATGATGTGGTCATTACTTCTCTCTCTTCTACTAGGATGCAAGTTCTCTGAGAAAAGACATTTTGTGTCTTGTTTAATGCTGAAACAAACTGAGGCTCATAAAAGTGCCCAGAACACAGTAAAGTGTTTAAGTAGACGTTTGTCATAAAAATTATCTGTGAGTCCTGGTACTAAACTTTGTAACACAAAACAGAAATACAAAAGCTCCCAATAGGTCTTTGATGCCAATTACACTGCATTCACTCTCCGCCACCTGCAAAGTAAGTGTCGGAGCATGCATCAGAGAGAGGATCAGCTGAGCTCTGTGCAGTGAGAGGGTGAGAGGACTTTAGACAGGGCCTTTCAATTTGGAGAGTTGTAAAGCACAAGTCTAGGGACATATTTATTTTATGGAATCTGTTGCATTTTGGTTTGACAAAACAAGCAAGCAAGCAAGCAAACAAACAAAAGCTGGATCTTACCGAGGCAGTTGTTTCTACCTTCAAGGACTATAAATAGTAGGGAAGAAACCCAATACTCCCTGTGGCAGGGTCCAAGTGGAACTGATATATCTGCCCTTCTCACTTGAGTGACTTTACAAGATATTAGCAGAGTTTAATAGGCTAATTACATCCCTTCACTGTACCTACCCTGGACTCAAGTTGCTCACCCAGCAATCCCACACAGGGTGTGTGAAAATGGGGAACAAGAAACTCATTGTATACAAATCAATATCTCCAGCATCTCAATTTCTGTCTAGGCAACCGGTTTGGATTGGTTTTTGTTTCTGTTGTATAGCACATCCTCCAGCTTGGTTATCTCCAAGGTATTAAGATGTAGTAATAAATAATAATAATAATAATAATTTAATTGATATGTCTTATAGAATATACACATGTGTATATTATATAAGATTTAGAGAGTCACACAAAAGCTAGTGATCCCCAAATTATACCTATATTAAAAGCATAAGATAGTAGGATGAGAGCCGAACTTATAAACACACTACATGTTGAAACAGGAAGCAGGGTACAAAGTTTCCTGGAGCAGACTGTGCCCAGACACTCTGCTCTAAGGTTTCACTTAGTAAACTTTACTTCTAATCCTAGCTCTCTTCCTTGCTTCATACATACTCTCAGTCCTGTAATTTAAGCTAAGACACCTGCCCCTTCATTATCTGCACAAATGCTCTGATCTCTGTAACAAAGCTGGGGTAAGTAATAAAGTCTACACTGCCTGGCAAGTGTCTGCCCTTAATCTTTGTCTGATCAACTGTTGCATCTGCTCATCTCCAGTATCTCTTATTGTTTGCTCCAGGGAAGATGAGTTACAAAAACCATTTGCAGAGGTTTGGATGAGGGAATTGTGGGCTCTTAGTAAGTACCACAGCAAATATTTCCAATGTTGAGTAAATGTGTTGAACATATTTAATATTCCTTTTAGGTATAAATGACTATTTGAGGCTCACAATACTTTGTAGTTTTCATCCCAGCATTCCAACAAACACATTGCTGATAGGCTAAGAGAACATATCTATTTGTTGCAAGGATCCATGCAAGTGCCATTCTGCATGCCTTAAACAACTTGAATTTCTTTTCCCATCAGGTTACCCATCCTCCAAAACCTTCCCTTTCTTACATGGCTTATTCTATAGTCTGAATGTCCAATTCAGCAGACTATTCTGCTCGATTGTTCCTAACAATTTAACTTACATACCCTCATAGCAAACAAAACCTACATCATTAGCCACCTATTCTAGAAACTCTGCTTCTCCAACTCCCCACCACCTAGGCTATCTTCACCCAAGAAAGATTTGTTTCTTCAGTAGAGTGGCAAGAGGGCAGGAGGGAGCAGATGCTGAAGGACCCTCTGTGGAAAACACATTAAACTTCAGTAGAGATTGTTTGGAAAATTAGCGGAAGCATTAAGTTCAAGGAAAAGAGAAGAGTCTCTTCACAGTCTCACATTTCCAGTGACAGTGAGAATCAAGATGAAAGCTTAGGCTGTGTCACAGCTGTCACAAAGGCTTGAAAGGGCCTGGCTAGCAGATACATTTAAGTGAGGAATAGGACAGAGAGGCCAGCCTGACCTCCAAAGTCTGCACACTGATCTTGTGTGATTCACCTAGTCTTGCTCTAAAGGATACCCCCCTCCAACACCAACAGTTAGTTTTTGTTCCTGACTCATCCCCTAATTAAATCAGCAAAGCAGATTGCCAGTCAATAATCTATGGATGTTCTCACAATCACCCAGTCTGTAAATCGAAGAAGAGGGACTTATATCATACTCCCCCACCCCCAATTACTACCTTAACTATTTTAAGAAGGATGATAGAGAGGCTCCCTCAAGATCAACTGAATTGGTAGTTTCTGCCTATGTTAGTAAGGAATCTTCCATAGGCAATGAGGGTCATGATTAATTAGCAGTTTCTGACATGAACACAGAAGGGATATGTGGGGACAATCACCAAAACTTTCTGGAGCTGTTCTACCTTCCAAGCAATGATGCCATTTCCAACTGTTGTCCTTACTGTCTCTGCCAGGGCAGCTGTATAAGAAACATCTGATAAAAGAGTATCTTTAATGCTTCAGAACAGCTCTGAGCTCTAGCTGTCATCTCATTTAGATAGGTGAAAAGTGGGCTGCTCAAAGAACGGCATTGCTGATCCAATATTTGCAGAAGAGACTGGATAGAGCTTGAGCCATCTCTACACACTGAAGCAAATCTGATTTACATTTGGGATCTTCATTTCTTACTTCCCCTAAGTGAGAGAGGGGTGGGATTTCACTCAAGTTGGCCTACAATAAGTATATTGTCAAAATTTTGGTCATATTTTCCTACTGTGCATTTGGAAGTCATACACATATTACCCTTTAAGAGGCATTGCTAAAGATCAGATGTCTGAATTCAGTTTAAGATATGTTGATCTTGAAAAGGGATTGCCTAGTGAAAAGCTAGCTGCCCTTAGCTTCAGTTCTCCATGTCACAGTGTGGTTTCTCCCACTCTGTGCATGCCTGCCTTTGTGGTGCCATCTGCCACGAGATATCTGCCCAGCCACAGGAGCCTTGCAGTGCTATGGTGCTCAGCCTTTCAGTCCCTAAGAGTTTAAAACAAATAAAACCCATTTCTTTATAAGTACCCAGCTACAAATATTTTATTTTAGCAATGAAAACTAGACCTACATATACATCTAAGACTATTTTTTTAAAAAATGTTTTCAATTTCTTACTGTATAGAAAAAAATCTGTTCTCCTTGAAGATGAGATGTATCCATCTTGATGACACAGGTCCCCAGCAGTGGGGATCATAGACACCCCAGCTTGAGGCATATGTCAGCACACAATGATGCCAATGATGAGACTTTTAAGAATTACAATCTCTGAAATTAATACTTGCCCAGGGAAGATTGTCCTGTAGGGCTTACCCCAGGGCAACACCCTACTTGTTACCATTATCACCTTCAATTCAGATTCACTCTGGTGGAAACCCATAAATGTCAGCCAACAGACCATCAGGGGCCTGGCCAACTCACATAGCCACTGAGACCACAGTGGACTTTCAACTCCATAGGGTTAAAGTAAAGAAATGCTTCCGGCCTGGGTGAGTGGAATGTGCCTAGAAGTAAGAGGGAATGAAGGGAACGAGGCCCATTAATAATAGAGGAACCAGTATAAAACAATTGGGTGCTGGAGAAGACAATTCAGTTAGAAAGAAAAAGTAATTTGCCGTACTGCAACTCCAGAACCGAAGACACCCTTCTCCAGCAGAAGGAAGAATAAACTTGTAGTTGGAAAATGAAGCAAATTAACTCTCCAGATGCCAAGAGAATTAAGAAGACGACAAAGCTAGGAAAAACATCTGTCTTTCCAGAGCAGACTGACCACCAGCCTGGGGATGACAGGATTTGTATATCAAGCACATGCCTTGTTTGGGAAACAAGTCACAGAATACAGCCAGCTGGTCCATGCCCTAAGCTGTTTTGTTTTACTGTCCTATAAAGCATACAAGGTTATAATGAAATGTCTGTATCAATTATGTATCATTTGCCTGAAATCATGCTAAATGTTTTACGCATATTATTTCAATTACTTCCTCCCTCACTCCACCAAATACCTGATGGTAAACAGCATTATCATTTTGACCTTTAAAGACAGTGAGGTCCCATCAGTAATGAAGGGTGGAATAGAGCCACGCTTAGAACACTGGCTGTGGAAATCCAGACTCCTGTCTTGAGTGGATACAGTGTTAGAACTGCAGACAGGTAAATGGTGGGGTCACAGAAGGAGAGAACCAGGCATCAGAACAATGCTGGTGCAGTAGATAGAAGTGCCTGTAGAATAGTGAGCATCAGAGGCCAAGGACAGCTGTCTGGGCAGATGCTGCAACAAAGAGAACACTGATGTGATATCGCTTATAAAACTGCAGCTCAGGCTGGCCGGTCAGGTCCTGCATTAACTGCTGCCTTGGTTTGTTTGTTTGTTTGTTTGTTGCATGTTTTTAATGCAACTGACAATGCAATTACCTCTCTGGCTTATCCAGGGAGTGTGAGGATGCACATAGCAGCTTCATGGCTGCCAGCTGCGATGTGCTCTGCAACGAGCTGGGTTTTGTGCTCCGCTTTTGATCACTGACCTGGAAGGTTGATCTCTGACCATAGTAGAGAAAGGAAGACATCTTTGTGGTTTGCCTGGTGCATTTATTTTATGCTCAGGCATGATGTCATGGTTGCAGGGTTGTCTTAGAGAATGGTGGCTGTGTCTTTACCAGTGACAGATCTGGACCACTCTTTCCCCCCACTTCCTAGATAAAACCTCTCAGTCTGTGCATTATTTTCTAGCAAGACCCAATTCTAAGGCATGTAATGATTACTCAGAACTCACCAAAGCACCCAACACAGCAGCTCCAAACCCTCCTGAAGCCCTTTGTCACACTTTCTGAGATTCCCAATCCCCAGCATCTGCAGCCTTTTCTTTTGGAACAAATACCAACAAACACAGTGAAATTTAGACTACAGGTGAGACTGATGTGTCCTGCTGATCTGAGCAGGTAAGAGAATCAGTTAGAAACAGGGAGGAAAGATGTGCCCAGGATCTTGTGCTAACCCCACACAGTCTAAAACAACACAACTCCCTAGTCCATCTTGCCATTCTATCCTAGTAGCAATTCAATTGCTGGTTTCTGATCTCAGAATGTTTACTCCAGTATTAGATATCACTTATAGCTCCAGGATAGAAAGAAGCTGATTCCAGCAGCACTAACTGGCTTTCTCTTCTTTTATTAGGGACACCTAATAAGGGAAGATGTTGGGAACATAATCATTGTGACTGTCCCAGACCAAGCATTGAATACTCACCTGGTTCCTTGCTGCCAATTGGAATTATCTTACCAAGGAAGAAGGGAGATGTTTCTATATAACCAGGCAGTTTGAAATGCCACTGACAACAAATGGCCTGGGAGTTAACACAACAGCAGCCTGGTTATAGTTGATCTACAAATTAGTAACTCTCCCTTTGTCTGTTTTCTCATCTGCCACACAGGGATGAGTACAGAACTATTCACCTCAGAAGGTCCCTATGATTGTGAAATATATTGGTTCTGGTAAGTCTTTACAAAAGAGTCTGGTAGACAGTAACTACTAAATGAACTGTAGAGAATTCTAGAAAGATAAGTTGTACATAAGGACAATGTCATAGACTTTAAGTGATTAGGTATATAAGTATTCTATGTAAGTATATGAATTTGCAAATATTTAATGATTACAATTGAACACCTATGAAATTCATACAATGGAGACACTAGTTGTTGGAAAGGCAAAGGTCTAGAACTCTGAGATATCTCTTCTGGGACAGGAGTTGGCCCTAGCTTGATGCATCTAGGAGTGTTTAGCAAGCATGCTGTGGCATTTTTATAACTAGTATGAGACAAAGAAAATTTCACCCTAAATGTTCTTGACTGATGATAGTAGGTGATATTAGACAGAGTTCCTTGGGAAAGACACCAAAACTTTGTTGTAAACACTCTTTAATGTTTTTCTTTAAGTTATCAATGTTGCTAGCGACACACTATTTAATGGACAGTTGCCAGACCTGTCTCTTGTGCCCAGCTGTCCTGAGTGAGGAGCTGTCAACCATGATGCCCCTTGTGTGACAATCAACAGGCTTATGATCATGAAGTCTCTGGAGCTTCTAAGCAAATTCCACTCCAGCTGTAAGGACTGCAAGCATCCACACTGCCCATCACATACACGCACGTGCACACAACCACACACACACGCATACACACAAACTCAAGAAATGAAATGAATCTGTGCTTTATTCAGAGAGTTGCAATCTGGGAGTCAGAATGAAATCTGCCTTCTCCCGATCTTTCTCTCATTAGCATTTTCATACAGAGCCAGAACAAAGCAGCAAATCAATTCAAAATCAGTCCTGCCCAGGTGGGTCTTGTCTTCGAAACTGCCTCCACTCTGGGTTGCAGGGGGAGTGTTGACATACACCAAGGCCACTCACTCTTGCACCCATCCTGAGCCATCTGGATGGCATCTAGTTTTAAAGTTAACTCACAGAAAATAGATCATTGTCTGTATGAATGTGCCAATTCTGTCCTTCTTCACATGAGAACACAAATGTGCTGATTACAGACTGACCCACTGCAACCAAACAGCAGCAGATACACTGACATCCACTCTTTTCTCCAGTCACAACTGCCTCAGACAGCTGGCCATAGCTCTGGGAGATGTCACTCAGTGACCCTCAGTGACCTCTAGATGAACCTGGTTCAGTCATTCCCAATGGTCCTTCCAATCTTGTTATTTCCACCCAGGCTATGTAGGGCGCACATCCCAGCACAAAGCCTCTGATTGGTGAACTGTTGACTATGCTGCAGAACTAGGATCCATGCTCATCTGCCCCTTCCCTGTTCTGACTACAAAAGCATCCTTTGTCGACCTTCCTGAGTCAGACAGAAAAGCTTACCAGTGCATTGATGGCCTCCTTGTGCTGTGACACGAGGCCCTAATAAAACCTCTCTAGAGTGATCATTTTTTATTCTTCTATGTTGACTTGTTTATGATCTTTATATGGATAAAGTGGGCTGAACTGGTTACACTAAGAATGGATGAAAACGTTGGGCTTCCAGTCCCAATATAATAGCAATGGCTATAAGGCAGCCTGAAGATGACTCATGGGATCGGAAGCGCTGGAGACTGCTAGGGCAGTAAGCTTTCGGGACATTCAGCAGCTAAGAGACAGCTGAGGAATTTTAGAGAGCTGACAGAAGCAAACACTCTCGGGACTATGCAGGCCACTGACAGTGGAGTGTGTGGAGGTGAAAGGCTATGAGGAGAAGGATAGAAGATCTGCAGATCCAGCTTCTGGAAGAGTCCCAGATGTACCAAACTCTCAGAGCTTAGGGCCGGACTCTGACAGCTTAAAAGCTATAACGTTGTTGGCTGTGATAGGCCCACTGTAGCTCAATGCACACAACAATAGCACTTTACCTGGATACCTATAGCCACTTGTTGGCTTTGAAAACAGGGAGCCCTAAGCCTTTATTTCTGAGGGCACAGAGCCAGAAGCTTCTGGTTTCAAAAGCACAGTAGACTTTTGAGTTGTGTATCTAGAGCTGGATTGAAACTAGAGCTAAAGGCCTGTACTTCTCAAAATTTGGGTCTCCCAGATAAAAAACCACTCTGTAAGCCTCAGGTTCTGAAAAGTGCTGGGCTTCCAACTCTAGCAGAAGCTGCCCTTTGGTTGTTCATCATTTCCACCTGACTGCAGTAAAAGTACACTCATGCATTTGTCACAGGCTGCTGAAGCTTTATATGCAGACTAAGCCCAAGCCCTATACAGGCTTTACATAGTGTTTGAATATATGCATATATGTATTTTATAAAAATATAAACATATGTGACAATATAGCAGGCTTTACATCATAAACATATATTTTACTAATATACTCATGCAGTCTAAAATTAAATACACAGATATATTAATACACATGGTGGCAGTAGTCTCAGTAACAAACGGTTAGATCTAGACCCAAGGGTTTCCACTTTCACATGAGGTAAAAGTTAGGAATATGGGCTTTGTAGTCAGATAACCCAGGTTCAAATCTCAAATCTACAATGTCCTCATTCTGGGATTGTGGATAAATGTCATCACTTTCCTCATAATACACATTCTTAATAATAATATGTGTTTCTTAATAGTTACTGTGGTTTCCAGTTGTAAATACACAAACCCTTTGAGGGTACCTGCTCTATGTTGACTCTGGGCATAAGCTAAGAAAGGTCTTGCCCCACAATTCCAATTGTTGGATCAAGGATGAACTGATGATCCAATTAGAGCCAAGAGTGGGAGGGAGAGTGATGGAAGGCTCAAAAAGAAGCCCCCTTGGTGTCTCTGGGGGGGTAAGCTTTTAGAAGGAATATGATTTCTTGGATTCAGAAGAGTTAGCATAGTGTGTAAGAGCAAGCCAGGGATGGAAAGTCCACAGAAATGGTGGACAAGAGACTGAAAGAAGCTGGCTGATCAATACTGCTGGTGCATTGTTAAATAAGTAAGGTACAGATAGGCTTACATCTGTATTTTCTAGTTTTATAGGATAATTAATTCTATTACTTGAACCAATGTGAGTTTAGGGTTTCTATTATTTGATCAACACACTCATGTAAGTAAAAGAATTCTTAGACTCTACTCTCCATGTATAAAATGACAATGGTTTCTACTTCATAAAGCTGTGATAATTTAATTAAATGATGCAAGAAAACTGCTTACTACAGAACCTAACATGAAGTAACCGTTCATTTAAATTTCATAAACAGCATGAACAAATAATTAGCCCAGCATAGGAAGAGCTAGGTCATGAAACACCGAAGATAAACTAAGAATATAGAGATGAAAATGTGTTTTCAATGTTCACTCAATCATTGTGACATCATAACAGTGATAGGTTCCAACTGTTACACCTGGTGACTCAGGCTAAGATCGTTTACTTAAGTGTAAACCAGTCAGTTGAGGCATACATCTTTAATGCTAGCACTCAGAAAGCAGAGACAGGCAGATCTTTGAGTTTGAAGCTAGCCTGGTCTACAGAGCTAGTTCCAGGATATCCAGGGCTACACGGGGAAACCCTGTTTTAAAAACTTAAAATAAATGAATCAATACAATATACTTAGGTTCATATTATCCTCTAGAACTCTTATATGGTATCCATGACAAAGTTTGGTGGTACACAGTCATACTCATTTTTTTTTTACAAGCTGCCTATGATTTCTGTCACTCCATGTAGAAATGCTAAGGTCCTTAAAGTAGAATTCATTTGCTGGTTGGATTCTGTAGAAAGTATGCCTGTCTTGTGTCTTCAGGGTAAGAAGGTGAGCAGGTTAGCTCATGGATTCTTTTTCCCTATGTGACAGCAGCCAGTGCAGACCTTTCTAAGCAATCCCATCCTTACTGAGCACACACTGGAAAAAGGAAGAACAAGTTTAAGGACAACTACATGTCCTTTCCTGATTGCTCTGCCTTTTCCTGAAACACAAATAGGGTGTATATCAAACAGTACAATTGTTTGAAGGTGGTCATGGTCTAGCCTCTGCGCATACTTGTTGCCCCATTCCTAACTTCACATCT
Source organism: Rattus norvegicus (assembly GCF_021556685.1). Classification (NCBI taxonomy): domain Eukaryota; kingdom Metazoa; phylum Chordata; class Mammalia; order Rodentia; family Muridae; genus Rattus; species Rattus norvegicus. The sequence continues at coordinate 35,399,070 of NC_141551.1, read as the reverse complement.
CTTCTCCTCTGCACCAACATCCTCAGATTTGTTTGTCTGTCTAGTCCTGCCACCAATGCTGTCAACATGTTCAGGTCACTTGTGAGTACAGGGTTGAAACAGCCTGTACTTTCCAGAAGTCTGCCTGCTTGAGTCTTTATCTGCTATAAAGCACTAAACACAACTCTCTAAGTGTTTTAGATCCTTGTTGCTTGTGTTATCTCATTAGCTGCCTTATGTAAGAAGAGCAAAGAAGAAAGTGAGAAGAAGGAGCTTTCTCCACTCCCAAAATTCTTCTTAGAGACACATGCCTGACATACTCATAAGTAAGCAATATTTTTAGCATTAAATGACTAAACCTAAAAGGGGAGAGCTTGTACTTCATGTTGCAAAGTGTGCTAGACTCAGTAAAGCTTTATTTAATGCAACTTATAGGTTACATATTAATAAAACCCTTAAAAGTGCAGCTTAGCATAGTTAAATGCTAACCTGTAAACGAGCATTTTCTTGTCCTTTCCATGGTGGCTCTACCCAGGTGGGTGGTACATTTTACAGGGCCTTTGCAACTGTGTGACACACACCACGAGGGCAGGTTCTCCTGTTTTCACAGTGTGTAACTCATGCTCATTCATTATTTGATAGCAAGAGAGCAGGTGCTGAGCAGAGCACAGCAACATAATACCTTTATTACTGTGCTGTGTGTTGTCTCTAGGGCTCAACTAGCCCCTCTGCTACAGCAGTTAGGAAACGGGAGCATTTGCAAGGCCTCCTGATCTACTTAAGATAAGATTTAATAAGACAAAAAGGAGGGGCCCTTTCTTAAGCACTTCACAAAAGATGTTAACCTGAAACCAAAACCTAATATTTTAATGCAATAATCAACAGATATTGTCAATATACTGAGAACAAGGAAGGCAAACCTCAAGCAGAACACAAATCTTGGGAGTAATAACTAATAACATCATCTATGATTACTTCTGAGCTTATAATCTTCTCAGACTGAACATATGGTATGGCAAATGAGGAAAAAGAAAACCATAACATTTATTACAGATAAATGAAAGCCAAACGAGACACCCTCAGCCAGAGAAATGAGATAACAATGCTGTAGATAATGGACATATTTTACCAAACTTAGAAGATAATAGCAGGACCTGCAGCTGTCCTGGGCAGCACAGTAGAGCTTGCAGTGGTGAGAAAGGGTTAGATGAGTTGGTCTGAGGAAATGAAAGCAAGAGAGCTGACTCTGCCCTTGTTGACTGCTGCACTGGATGAGCTAACTAGAGCAGTACTGGAGAGCTTACCCAGTAGGGGTGTGGGTAAGCTGATGGGCTTACTCTCAGGCCTAGATCAAAGGCTTTGAGTTGGCCAATCTCAACATCTACCCTCTCTATGATCTGCTAGAGTTCATGAAAGGGCTAATCCTCCAGATCCAAAGCAGCAAGATCTCCATGACATAGGGCAACAACAGAATATCTGAAAGTATGTCTCCTTAGGGATGCCCATGAGGATCCAGAATAGATAGTGTAGCAGAAGCCAGAGGGCCTGAAACAGAGTAATGCCTCATTTCAATGAATATTTGCAAATAAAGATGTGAGAACAAGAGAGTATACTGTGTGGCACACTGTAACAAACCATAATTTCCAGGACAAGATTTTTTTAAAATTCTGTCTTATTCTATTCTCTTTTGTGGAGGTTGCAAGGGTGAAGGGCAGATTCGAAGGAACAGGGAAATGAGTAGGACTGGGATGCACCATGTGAAATTCATGAAGATTCAGAAAAACTAAGGGGAAAGGGGGAAACATGTGTGTGGTGGCTTAAATAAGCTCATTCCCCCATAGACTCATGTAATTGAATGCTAGACCACAGGAAATGGCACTAGTAGGAGGTTTGGCTATGTTGGAATAAAAGAAAAGTGTGTCACTGTGTAGGTGGGCTTTGAGTCTCCTATGCTCAGGCTTTGGCCAGTGAGGAAGTGAGTCCCCTGGCTGCCTGCAAAAGAGTGTTGCCTTCTGTTGCCTGCAAATCAAGATGTAGAAAACTTGGTTCCTCCAGCACCATGTCTGCCATGCTTTCTGTCATGATGATAATGGACTAATCCTCTGAAACTATAAGCCAGTCCCAATGAAATGTTTTCTTTCCTAAGAATTGCCGTGGTCATGATGTCTCTTCACAGTAATAGAAACATAACCAAGACAGTGTGTTATTTAATGAGTGGGGATAAAAAAGAAAGAAAACAGGCCTAACAAACCACAAGAAGCCAACCACTAAGCAACACTCTTCCATGGGCTCTGCTTTAGTGCCTGTCTCTAGGTTCCTGTCTTGGCTTCCTGTTCTAAATTTTGTTGACCTGAGTGCTGCTAGATGAAATAAACCTCACCCTCCCTTAGTTTGTTTTAGTCACAGAATTTATTACAACAATGGAAATCAAACCAGGACAGGGGCAATACAAAGTAACACACAATGCATCCAACCAATATTGTCCTGCAATTGCCTAGGTAGTACTACATAGCACACAGAACTTTGAGTGTGTGTGTCAGTTATTTTCATAGGGATGAAACTAAGGAAGCCCATCTTTAGAAGAGGAATATTTTGGTAATTTATTTTGTTTGTTTCGATACTGGGGGTTAAAAACAGTTTCTATGAGTTGAACAAGATCTCCACTACTTTCTGCTTAGTCAAGGCCTTTAGTTAGATAATCTTGCATTTGACCTTAGTCTCCATACACTAACTGTACATGGCCAAGTTACTTAACATTGCCATGATCTTGTTGACTGTCAAATGGGGCACTGTGTACAGCAAGAATAAGGCAAGGTCTTCTATGTGTAAAATAAATAATGCTTGTTAAGTCAATAAGCGATGAAATATGTACTTTGTAGTATAAATTATTTGGATAAAAGGGATGGTGAGATTAAAGAAGTAAGTACATTCAAGAATGATAAAAACATCTCACCAGGTGACTCATTCCTACAGGCTTCAAAGCTGAACTGTTCTGAGTTAACATATTCATTCATTGAACTCATTTGTCACTTGAATGATGAGTACCAAAAATATCTCATTTTTGCTTATGAATTATCACCTTAAGAACATAAACAATGACTGTTAAGATACTACAGTTGTGTGTTAATTAGATGCAAAGGTGACCTGGAGCCTAGATCTCTGCTGCAATAAACTAAACTCCATCATTGAAAACAAGTATGGGTTTGGTTCAAAATTGGACTACAAACAAGAGCTTATCTGGTAAATGTGCTAAGAGCTGCTTGGCACATTTCAGTGCCACATGCTCTTCAGGCGGCTCATTTCAGTCACATAGCCTCCTTGGAAGCCTTCAAGGGAAGGTATTGTGGTAGAGAGCAGTGAGATGACATGCTCTCACTTAAAGACCATCCTGCTGGGGCAAAGAGAAAGACATCTTAGAGTCTTAGGTATAAGACAATCATTTCTGATCCCCAATCAACCCTTTCTCTTCTTCCTCCACAGGGAAGTTTAGGACTATGCTTAAGGTTATAGAGGAAACTGGTATTGATACGAGACATAGTACATTTCCTCAGGAGAAAGTAGCATTATGGGGACCCCTCCCCCCATGGATTTCCATCTCTTGTTTAAGGACTTGTGTAACTCACAGTCTCTTGCTATAAGAAAGTTCCATCATTTGCTTCTTACAAACATTGTACTGAATTACTGGCACCATTGGAGTTATGTTATAGAATATTACATATTGTTATTTGAATGCTATCCTGCTAGTCAGCTCATGTTAGAGCAGTGGTTCTCAACCTGTGGGTTGAATCTTCTTTGGTGGTTGAATGACCCTTTCACAGAGGTCACTTGAGACCATAAAAAAACACAGATATTTACTTTACAATTCATAACAGTAGCAAAATTACAATTATGAAGCAGTAACAAAAATAATTTTATGGTTGAGGGTCATTACAACATGAGGAACTGTATTAAAGGGTCGCAGCACTGGGAAGGTTGAGAACCACTGCTCTAGAATTTTGGTGCTCTGCTCTTGTTAAATTTGACAAGGCAAGCTATCACAAATCCTGCAGCTTCAAGTGGAATGAATTCTCCTAATTTCCTGTCTGAACTTGTCTGACCTAATCTTCAAAGAGAATCCAATTCTGGCCAAGGAGAAGGAAGCTTTGGAGAAACTTCAGTTGTGCTATACCCTCATTTCAAGCCAAAATGGGGGCTAGTAGATGTGGGTTAAATCAATGGTTCGTTTCTTACAAAGGATGTCAAAGAAAGGTGTAACACAGAATCTCTTCTTCCAGAGCCAAACAACAGGAATTTGTGGAGCAAATTAAAATTATCATCAGAAAACACCATCCATTGCAAATTTACCTTGTATAATCATCCAAGAGACAGGGAATCATCCAAGGACAACACACACACACTCCTCATTCGTTTACACTAAATTATCCAGAGATCATCTACCTTCATTTCTGCGTCGAATGTTGGTGATTAAACATGGGTAAAACATTCTCTCCTCCTAAGGGGGTTGCATTTAGGAGTGGGAGAAAGCATTCTATGAATGACATCTTGACTCGGAAGACACCATTAGAAGCATAACCATGACCACTGGGAAGATGTAGCTAAGTGTGAGTGACGGTGGCCATTTGTGTGTGCCTGGTCCCTGAGAGATTCACAACGCTTCACAATAGTCTGTATAATGCATGCTCCCAAGTCTAAAAGCCTTTCTTATTTGTGTTGATGTGACCTCTGAACCATTTTTTAGGATCAACAATTATCAATGCTGCAGCAGCAGAAAGTCTGTCTTACTCACTGCTGGAGCTCTGCATCATTGTCTGGTAACCCACACTTAAATTGAATATTTGATGAATGTTTGCATGAATATATAGGCTAGTGCCATTATTCTCAAGGATTTCTTTTATCATTGTCAAGATATGACTTTGAAAAAGGATGATGAGTACTTCTTGAAACTTGTTACACGAGGCTAAAGGGTTGATATGTAAGGATTAATTCTTTATTTTTTCATGTAGCAACATATAGGAAGAATACCTTTATTAGGTTTGTCTATCATCATTCTTGCTTTTGAATAGAGGTATTTATTTTAAGATTTTATTTTCAGTGTATCAGGAACCAATAAATTTGTGGCAGAATCAATCTATGCATGGTAAAATACATAAAATACACATATCTTTGCTTCATACTAAATAAACCTGTAGCATGATAAAGAATAGTGTAAACTACCTTAATAAAGTTATATAAATAAAACAACTCATTATACATTAGGAATACTTTGTCCTAACAGGCTTACAGTATATAAGTTATCCCACCCAAGTTCATACATTATTTTTTCTATTTGAAAGGACTTTGAAAGTGAGTAACAGGAAAAAAACTCAAACCTTTAAAAGGTATTATTATTTTATATTGAAGTTGTAGGCCTTTCTCTTTGTAAAGAAGGGTCTGTGTGTTTCATATTCACTATGACAATCTAAAAACAACATTAAAGGTGTCTATGTAACAGCACCGTGCACTGTTCTAGCAATAAATCTATAAACTATACATAATCTCATCAGCACAAGGGAAAAAGATGTGCAGGGAGAGTCTCGAGTTTTCACATTACCTTGTCTATCTATTTAAGTAAGCTTAAAGCTGAGACACACAACTGGGGAACTGTGGTCTTTTATAAACTAGAAGTAATTCAAATGCTTTTTTTTCCTCTGCTGGGTTGTATTATTTTAGTCTTGAATTGTGAATTTCAGATTCTGTGTCCTTGCTGTGTCCAGACTTGGTGGGTCATAAGGAGTTATGATTTTGCCCGTAAGTTCTTTGGGATGCCAAGGTGCACAGTGAAGTAGGAGGAAGTGTTAGGGTTACATCCTATCCAATTTTAAAGCTGTTTTTAAAAACAGGCCGACTCCTCTCTTATACTACTGTATCAACTTTGTTTTTTAAAGGTCTTTGTTTTTAATGCATTCCTTTCATCTGTGCCATGAGGACTGAATCTTCTTCCATTTGCAATGACAGTGTGAAGTGTATGATTTATATTACAAGAGGAGGAGTTGCTAGCCATGGTAAAAATTTTAAAAGTATTACAGTTAACCACCAAACAGTGATGAATATGTGACCTTTGTCAGAGCTGCTAAGCCAGAATACAAAGGGTCAAGGACGTAGGCCAGTAACTGTTAGTTTATGTTCAGTTGGTACAACACATCTCCCATGCAAACTTTAGCCCATCAGAAACACCATACCCCTATATGTGTGCTACTAATTTATTCTCAGAGACCCTGAAAACAACCCCCTTCCCTGTGATTTTAGAAATTTTTTTGTGTGCTGTGAGTGGTTGTTGTAGTCTTGTCATTGCTAATAACTTGTCTGTGATTATTTTTATTTTTACAGTTTTTAGTTAATTTATATTAAGAGATTCATTTCTTTTTGGGGAAGAGTTCAAAGCACACCAAAGAAATAAAAATTTTTGATGAAAGACTGTCATTTGTGATATATGGTTTATTTAAGAAAAAAAGAAAAGGAAAGAAAGTGGGAAATAAGTATATCTTCAATCTTAAGGATTAATTCTTATCTGCATCTTGCTTCAAAATGAATCTGGTTGTCTTTATTGGTCCCTCTGCCCCTTTCACTGTAACAAAGTAGACAAGGGTAGTAAATGAAAAAATATCCCATGTTCTTTTTCATAATGGATACTCTTTTATTATTACCTGTTCAATATTCCCACTATCAATGGAAGATAAAATTTTGCAATTGTTTCTGTTGTGCTCTGATTATTTACATGAATTGTCTAATAGGACTTTATCTCATTCCTACAGGGATTTGGGAAACAGTGAGTTATAACTTCATTTCAGGGAGGCTATTTTTTACTAGATGAAAAATACAATCAAACATCTACTGTAATCTAAGATAACTTACTATTAACTGTCTTAAGCAGTCCATCCCTGTAGCCTAAATTCATAATTGAGTCTTCTACATCTGACAGGAGAATGAGGAGCAATTCCTTTTTGGACTACAATAATTAGTTTCCATCCGATTATTCACTGGAGAGACTGTGGCATTCTAATCAAGCTCTGCCCTCCTCATGGGAATTATAATGAATTTAGGCTTTCTTATTTTTAATAGAAGCAAACAATCACTTCGTCCATAATTTAAAGCCTTCCCTCCTGGTTTAATGTAAATAAGGGAGTATTAAAATAGGGTCTGCCACTCTTTGAAAACTAAAGCCAGTTTGTTTTCAGTCTGAAAGGTCTGAAAAATGTTTAAATATTTTAACTAATAAAAACTTGCTCAATTATGTAAATCAAAATTAAAGTCATTGTGCAGCTCTGTGTCATGATCAACCTGTGGAAGTAATCTCCTGAAACTGATAAAAATGAACTCAATAGTTTGCATACAAAAAGTCTAAAAATTCAAGTCTATAGATAGAAAACTTGTACCGGTAAGAAAGGACAGTGCCCTGTTATATTTGACATGGAGTTTATGGCAGAAACAGGACATGGAGTCTTTTAGAAAAATAGGTGCATATTGCTACCAACGATGTCAATGTAAGAAAAAAAATTGAAGCAGTCTCTCTCTCTCTCTCTCTCTCTCTCTCTCTCTCTCTCTCCCTTTCTCCCCCTTCTCTCCCTCTGTGTGTGTGTGTGTGTGTGTGTGTGTGTGTGTGTGTATGTGTTGTATGTGTGTGCATGGATGTGTGTGTATGTTCATGTAGGGGAGAAATTATGCACTCATGTGTATGTATGTACTTGTTGAAACAACAGGTGGAGGTTATACATCTTCAGTCACTCTTTACCTGATGTTTTGAGACAGGGTCTCTCACTGAACCTGGAGTTGAACAATTCAGTTAGAATGGCTGGTCAATGATTTCCAGAGATCACCCAGCTCTGAGAGTCTCGTGTGTGCTTTTTATGTGAATACTGTTGATCCAGCCTTAGGTCATCATTATTTTCTCTTTTTTTGGATCTATTTTTAATTTACATTTCAAATGTTATTCCCTTTCCCAGTTCCCTGTCCATAAACCCGCTACCCATCCCCCCTCCCCTTTATTCTATTAGGTCATCATTCTTGTTCAGGAAGGATCCTACTGGCTGAGCCATCTCCCCAGCCTCTGAGTAAAGACTCCTACTTATGCGGTCCTACTACATGGTCCAGGTTCCATTGCTGCTTTGGCTGTCAACACTTCTTGTAAAACCTGAGTTGTTACAAAACTGTCTCCTTACCTAATGTCTCTTTTTCTCTAATGTACGCCCACCCTTTTCATAATAGCTTAGCTTCTGGTTTTAGAGTATCCTCTTACCAGGTGGTTTCAAGGTATCATCTTTGTGCAGTTGAATGCTTGCAGGCCTGCTTTCTGCAGCTTGAATGCTTGCAGGCTTAAGATGGCCAGGCTTACCTTATCCCTACTCTCCTCAGGCTCCAGAAACCCTCAGCCACATAGAGCGTACTGCGGTTCAGAGCTCTACATCTCCTCAAGCTGATGCTTCACTTACATTCTAACAATTTAATTTGGAGTGAGATCCTGAATTTTCAAAACTGGAGTTTCGACTGTAAATTGGGGATGGTAATGCTGTAAGCCTTCTGGAACTGGGGGAAGCCTGAGTGAAGTAATTTACAAGTACTTAGAAGAGTCCCCTGGACTGGAGCCACCGGTAAATGATGGGCTGGTGCTACTCTTGTCCCGTGCGTATTCATTGGGTACTTAAGATCATTTTGAATCATACATCATGTCTGGAGGCTGAACAGTGGTTTGACTCTGAACGTAGAAGTCCTGTGTTTCATAGCTGCTGTTCCATGTAATTGCTTCTTCTCACTTGGGCAAGCCTATGATGATGCAAGAATTCTTTCTGTTCACGCATTTTATGTCTTGGAATTCAGAATATGAGTTCTCAGTCTAGTATTCTTAGTACCAGAAAGATGATTTATTCTGTCATCTTTGCATCAATCAAGTCGAGCATTCATTTTGCTGATTCTTTTGAAGGAAGATTTATATTTTTAATTTAAATTTATTCCATGAAAAACCCCAGGCTATGTATCACCGAACTCCCTAGGAAATAGCTGAACCATTAAGATGAATAAGTATTTGTTGCAGTAAATGAAGAAAGGAGGTTTACAAAAAGATTCCTAGCACTCGGGCTGGGGATTTAGCTCAGTGGTAGAGCGCTTGCCTAGGAAGCGCAAGGCCCTGGGTTCGGTCCCCAGCTCCGAAAAAAAGAACCAAAAAAAAAAAAAAAAGATTCCTAGCACTCGGGAGCCCATATTGTTTCCGAATTGATTTCCCAGCTTTACCTACCCACATTAGCTCCAGTTTCAGAACAACATTGTTGTTCTCATTTAAATCCCTTAGACAGAGAAATACCTCTTAGTTCACCAGTTTTTAAAGCCATTTGACACCATTTCAACACGATAACACATTGAATTGATGTCTGGCATTTTAATAGTAAAAATCCTAGTTGTTAAAGTGTCTACTTGGCCCACTGTCAAGGAAGAATCTTTAATTTACCAGAACATATAAGAGTTTGGACTACCATCTCAACATTATTATTTATCTTTTGAAATTAAAATATAATCACATAATTTCCCTTTCTTTTTCCTCCCTCCAACCTTTCTCATATACACCAACTTGCTCTCAAATTCATGGCTTCCTTTTGTTTAATTGCTGTTACATATCTATCTATTATGTGTGTCTATAGTTCTAAATATACAGATAGGTACAGCAATGTGTGTATGGTGCTACTTCTATGTATGTGATGAAAGGCTGACAACTTGGTTTTGGACCACCAACTTGGGAAATCTTCTATGGGCAAGACTATTTCTCCTGCTCTTAGCATTTCTTAGTAGTTCCTTTCCTGGGGTTGAGGCCCTGTGGGATTTCCCTCCTTCCATGCTAACACATCAGTTGGTGGCACCTGTTCAGGTCCTGTGTGGACAACCATGTCCAGTATTATTATTGTTGATAATACCCTACTAGCCCTCAGAAGTATGCTACTCTAATGCTAAATTATGTTTCCCAACAAAAAGACCATGAAATTGTGAAATATTTGGCTTTAATATGCCATGTATATTTTTAACATTCATTTTCTTAATCATGTGTATGTGTATGTTTGTGTGGAGGTACGTGTGTGAGAGAGTACAGTGTTTCTGAAGCCAAAGGTATCAGAACTTCCTGGAGCTATAGTTAAGAACAGTTGTGAAATGACTGACTTGGGGTCAGGTAATCAATCTCAGGATTTCTGCTAAGTGCTCTCACCCACAAAAGTACTTCTCTAGCTCTAATGCTCCATATTTTAAATTTGCAATTATTTTTGCTCCTAGTCAGTCATTTACGTGACTGAGCCAGCATCTATTACCTCATGTTTTTGACAAATACTGGGGAGGCAAAGGGAAGCTGAGCAGTCATGGCTGGTTTTACTCCTGGAGTAGAGGACACGAATGAAATACGCAATTAGATTTCAAAAAATGTCAGAGCTTCTCAGAAGTGCAAAATGCTCTGACAGCTTATAAAATACAACACAGTGGAGGTGAATGGGCCCCATAGGCAGCAGAAACACACTCAAATTGCTCTTTGACCCCAGAAGAATGGCGTCTCTGTTTCAGAGCCACATTTGGGATTTCTACCTTTCCTCAGAGTGTCATTGCTGGCTTTCATTAAATGTGAGAAGACTTTTTCCCACCATGTTTTCTGGGGTTTCTTTTGGGCTGGACACTGGGAGGCACTTTACAGGTATCAGTGTCTTAAATGCTTAAGCATCAACCAGAACTCTTCATTTGATCTGAGTGTCCTCACTGTACAGATGAAAGTGGACAAGAGGGAAAAGACAAGAGTGGACTGTGGGAGTATAAAAAGCTAGAAACAGGAAGTTCACCCCTCATGTGCCCCATGAATGGATGAGAAGAGTGAAGAGGGCGGGAAGGAAAGATAGAACAATGGTCACGAGGTATGAGTGAGCTCCTTCTGGGTTCAGGGTGAATTTCCTTCTGAATTCCTCTCAGAGTAAAACTCTTCCCAGAGAGAGCTGTCAGCAGCCAGAAAGCCTGGTCTTCAAAACAAGCTCTCCAGTTACTCACAAAACACCAGGTGTGTAAATTCCCTTCTGAAGGCCTGTGTGATTAACTGGTCGACTTTCCATTTAACTCCCACTTAAAGAGCACTTTTCCAATACAAACAGACGGTCCAAAGATGGAAACTTAAATAGTCTACCTGCTTGAAACCAGAAAGGAAAAAGAGGATTTGTTCATGGTACCTACAAATTGTACCTACCAAATATGCCACAGCTGTACTAAAATCTTAGTTCTTCAAAGTCTAGAGAGGATGGAATCGAGGTGATCCATTGTAATTGATGCCTGTATTTTACATGTATCTTTAGTGCAGTCTGTATAACGTAGCTCTCTCCCACTTAGGTTGGAGTGATTCAGCTTTAGATCCCAACAGGACCAACTGTTAGCAAACATTTGACCCACTTTCTTCTTCAGTACAACTGGAACACTAAAATCAAAAGGGAAGTCCTTCTTGGTGCCTCCCAGTGTCCAACACAAACCTCAGTAAAAATGGTGAATTTAATGGTGATTTGATTACTAATAAACCTAGGTGATAATTTCATATTACAAATCATAGTTTCCTCATATTTACTCCTGGTCTAACAGTATCTACTCTGATCTTTTATCACAGGTTGTTTTAGAGATAATGTTTTAGAATAAATGAGATATAGTATATGAGACAATCATTAAAGCTAGTCATTTGTTTACAATTGTAACATATCCTTTTCTATCTACCAGTCATATGCCTTAATAACTTTTTATTTATTTTCTTAAAACAAGTTTGCTAAATGCAGGAGAGTCTATGTTTTCATTGTTACTATTAGCAGTGAACATGCAGGACACTTGTTTAATACAGTTGACATGACGGGAAGATTTACACCACAAGTTTTCTCCTGATTTTCTTTGTTATCTTGCCCTCTGGTGTGCTTCTACTTCTATTTGAATTAAATAATTTAATATTCAAGTTCTTAGCCATTGCCATTCTTTCTCTTTATATAGGCATAGTTGTTAGCCAAGTACAAATGGTTATTGACAGTGATTTTCAGTTTTGTCATTTACTGTGACCTTGGGCAAATTAAACTTGATATGCCAACCACTTACATGGATAACCTCAAATGGCTGTTGTAAAGACTAAATGATCATTAGATGATGTGATGAGCAGAAACTTGTTCCATGCAGCAGGTTATGGCTCTCTTTCTAATCCCTGAGTTGTCTCCTTGGACATGACTGACCTGTGAATGATGCGCTGGCTCTGCAGATAGTCCAGGGCCATGGCCAGCTCACAGATGAAGAGCTTCACTGTGTCCTCCTGGAAGTGGACATTCTGCTGCAGGTGATAACGCAGGTCCCCACCAAGTAGCAGGTCCACCACCATGAACATGTCTTCTTCATCTTGGAAGGAATACCTAGAACAGCATTAGAAAATACATGTGGAAAGATGGTTCCATGTAAGCATCAAGACCTGAGTTTGGATCCTCAGCACCCAGAGAAAATGATGGTATGGTGATTAGTGTGAGATAAGCCCTGTGCTGGGGGCCAGACATAGGCAGATCCAGGAACCTCTCTGGCCTGCCCTACTAGCCAAAATAAGAGCTTCAGGTTTGTTAAGACAAACTGTAGAGAATCAATTGGGAAAGATATCTGGATGTCAAAGTTTCCACAAAGTAAAAATACTAACAAATGATTGAGCCAAGGGTTCTCTAGGGACAACATGAAATATGAAAGAGAACGCTATCCCATCCTAAGGTACAGACGGAAGGGAGAACCCTATGGATGGGTACAGTTTAGACAGTTGGAACATCAGATATGACAGGGAAGCCAAGTTTGGGGAGAAATGCAACAGCCAATTTTATGACAGGAATTTAATCAAAAATCTATAGACATTGGGGAGTCTCTGACAGGTGTGATGCCAGCTGTAGGACCAGATGCCAGCTCCTCACTTGAAGGATCATGGAGCTGAGGAGTGGTAGATGAAACAATACAGACATCCCCAGGTGGGCCCCTGTTGCATACACAGAACCTGCCGCAAAGATGTGAGGGACATGTTTACACAAACACCTTGGTAAAGACATTCTTCTCCTGTGGGGACTTGTTTTATTGTGCCCATGGCTCAGGCATGATTTCTTGTCACAACAAAGTCATCTAAATCAATACTGCTTTAATGTGTTTCTGCTTTCCTAATGTTGCTGAAATCATATTTTGAAGTTTTATTTGCATTAAAGAAGTGTTGGTAAGCCGTATCCAAGGAAGCGTGTAATTCTCAGTGATGAATTCTCTGCTCAGGAGGAACTGTAAGAATGCCATTGAGGGAACAAGTGCTAAAGTGTGCGGGAGGATTTATTTTTGATAAGGGATAAGAATATCAACAAAGCATTATTAATCTGAGGGAGGTGATGTGCTAATGAAGACCAATAGTTTCCCCTGTTCACTGGTTCAACAAGCAAAATTTCAGATGCACACAGAAGATGTTAGAAATTACACTCTTAGTGAAATTAAGACAAAGTGCATAAAATGCTTTTTTAAAAACTAGTCAGACATGTTTGGGAGTATCTGTTAGGAAGTATGTTCTTTTCCTCAGTGGGGTAATTGGCTGGCTAGCTTTGCTTCAGGTTTAATAAACATATGGAAAGCTTCTGTATCTAGATGCTTCCATTTGAAATCCTCCCAAATTATATTCACTGTGTTCTGGAGATCTTTTAGTGAGCCACCCTGGGATAAGTAATATATAATCACACGTGAGGTCTGTTGCCCTTCAGGCTGTTCTCAGCAGTGGAACAGAAAACATGCTCATGGGCTGAGCTGCAGATGGGGTGAGTGAATATGGTGGGGATGGAGACTGGGTACCAAAAGAAGAGAAAAAAACTGGTAGGTGACCATCATACACAAATAACTAGACACTAATAGAAAGTTAGCCTGTGGAGCAGAACCACATTACACTCTACTGCTAACTACCCTCTCAAGTGTAAGTAAGACGCCTGTTGACACACCAGAAGCCTCCGTGCCTATTATTGCTCTAAAAAGTGTAAATACTGCTTACACTAAACTCAGCCTGAACAAGCAAACATTTTTACTAAGGCTTGAGTTAAGCGGTTTTTATTCAAAGAACAAACTGAAGCACATGCCAGTTGTGACAAGTGAGCTACGTTTCCAACATGCCAGGGATTATTAATCAAAGAGAAAAGCGTCCAAGGCAAGAGGCAACACGCTCCCCTGGCCAGCAAAAGTACAAATTCAGTAAGCTGTGAAGTAAATCTGACTCTTAAAAATCATCTTCCCTTCTTAGCTCATCACATCCGAATCCTACTTCGGTTTCTTAACTCTCAGAGGGAAATGCAAGCTTTTTATTTTCTGAAAACACTTAATTAAAAATCTATAGCCATAACATAGTTTAGTGATACACAGAATGTTTGGGTTCTTATCACACTCTGACTTTTTTTTTTCTAATAAAAAGGCCTTCCTCGTAACTCAACAATGTGTCCCAGAGGCTCACTGCTGGGCTTCTGTAGCCTGTGTTTCCTATGCGACAGCATGGATTAATTCTTAGTTGGCTGTGCTAAAATTAACAAATCTAGCCCTCATGTATGTGAAATTCACTAGGTAATGTGTTCATTAATTCTCCTACAGGCTAATCTGAAAGGGGTAATTCATAAACTGAAGTTCCCCTTCACATGTGGCTCTAGTATTACATACACACACGCACGCACACATGCACACACACAGACATTACACATACAAAACATGGGTGCATTTACATGTTTGTGTATAAATAGTGTACACATAATACATATATTTTAAAGATGAAATACATACAAAATAAAAGGGAAAGAGTGAATGCTGACACATGTGTAAAATTTTCTGCCAAAAGCTTTACTTAGTCTAAGTGATAGGATTTACAAGTCATTTTTAATTCTCTACCTTTTATTTTTGCATTTTACTTTACTTTGAAATACAAATAGATATTAGAAAATGTTTTCTTTTACTTGTATTCAATATTGGTTGCCTCATTGGAAAAAAAAGATAACACTGTCCGCTTCTGATCTGTACAAATTAAGTTAGTAACATTCACCAAATACAAACTCGATGTCCACATAATACACATATATACATGTATTATGCAAATACACCTTTCTTATACAACCTTGGAAGGTCAGGGTAGTGGAGAGAATATGAAAAGGGATAACTAACACTAAAGACTTTGAAAATGTCGTGTGGAAACCTACCACTATAGAAACTTTCTAAAATATACATATACACCTGCATATACAAATACACATACATATACACATACACATATGGAAAGGGATTTTAAATGGAATCACTCTATATTATGGGAAATACCTTTTGCAAACAACATAGTGAAAAAAATCCAGTGACACTTATGGGCTACCTATTTTCAAGTCATTGGTAAATGAGGTTCCAAAATTCTATCTCCAGGGTATTACAGGGTATTGACATTACCTCTAAAACTTAATGGTGAGTTCTTATTGGTAAAGACACCAGGAATTTAAGCCATATGGCATAGAGAAAATGAACTGGTACAAACCTGGAAGCTTTTTCATTACTTGATAGCCTCCATGATGCTGTAAGGTCTAAGAATTCTACTAGGAAGGATAAGTTAGCAGGTTTGCCTAACTGTGAAACCTGGAAGCTAGAATAGGGTATATTCTGACTAGAGAAGCCCAGCAGTGTACTGTTGGTATGAATGTTATGTGAGTAATCAACCACCTTATGATTGGATTTAAGGTCTGAACAAGACAGAATACATTCCAAGTACCATTAATTTGGCCAAACCCACACGGCTGGCTAAGCCCTAGACCTGATGGGAGATCCAGTAGTATTATTCTGCTAAATGAACAGAGTATTACACTGTCCCCATATTCTTGTTCTAATACATATACATCTATGCATCTTTCAAACTTCATCAATGAACTTCCTTTTTCAGTAAATGATGATTAGAATAGAAGTCAGAATATATAGAAGAAATGTGGAGTGCTCAGCTCTTAATGGGACTTCTACACCACATTTCCTTCCACAAGGCTCAAGGATAAGTATGGAAGAGGAAGGAGAAAAAGTGTGAAAGATGAGGGTAGTGAATTGCTGCAGAAAAACAGTATTGCTTTTAGACATGCAGGGCAGTTCACCCATGAATCATTACCACTGTTTCTATGTGCACAGGACCTGTATAAGGTCAAGCCAGCCAAAATCTAATGGAAATTGAGCTCAGGAATCCCCTCCCGTATCTGAGGAGCCATTGGCAATGGGTACTGGGGGAGGGCAACTCGTAGTTTTCAGTAACCTTTGAGAAGCTGCCCGTGCTCCAGTAGTGGTCCCACACCCATGGCCATATAATTAGCATTAAGTAGACCCAGTTAGTTTGGGGACAGGAATGGGAAAGTCGTAGAGGATTCGGAGAGGATAGAATGGAAGTTGGACTTGACCAAAACACACAATATTACATATGAAGTACTCAAACAACAAACTTTTTTTTTTTACCAAAACAAAAACCCCTTTTATAGATCCTGTGGGTGTTGTATTCTATAGCTTCCCTGACCAACATTTTTTTATATTCTAGCAATAGTTTTGTTGAAAAAAATCAAATCATTTCTGCTACAGCATCTCAACAGGTTGGGATTCTGCAAATTACATGCCTGTCCTACATCTGATATGCCTCACAAGTTTGCATTTTGTGAAAATTGGTAAATTGATCTGGGCTTATAGGAACTCGAGTTAGATGGATAGTTTATATGGGGGAGTGCAACACTACTTTACAGATGAGTCTATGCACTTTAATAAATATATTTATAATTAATAGATCTATTTTGTTATCTGCCATTATGCATCACTACCTAGAGCATAAAGTTCCTTCAGAGTAATAACATTGAACTCATTTCTCCTTTATGTTGTAAATGGAATACTTTAATGAGAAAGAATGATTTAATAAACTATTTAGTTATTGTGGGACACATTTCATATAGGGAAAATTAAAACAGATGTTTAAAAGTGATCTCTCTTTTAGCAATGATTTTCAAAATGATTTGTTTCCTAATACTTTCCAAAAGCAACCAACATATTTTTTTAAAAAAATATGCCAGCTGTTAGCCCAAATGCTTGAATTACCCTAGATGCCTAGAACAAATGAAACTCAAGACGGATTATCAAAATGTGA
Source organism: Rattus norvegicus (assembly GCF_021556685.1). NCBI lineage: Eukaryota > Metazoa > Chordata > Mammalia > Rodentia > Muridae > Rattus > Rattus norvegicus. The sequence goes on along the minus strand of NC_141551.1, from coordinate 35,381,915 downwards.
AAGCTTCACTCCTTCTTTAAAAGGGGAACAAAAAAAAATAAAAGGGGAACAAGAATACCCTTGGCAGGGAATAGAGAGGCAAAGATTAAAACAGACACAGAAGGAACACCCATTCAGAGCCTGCCCCACATGTGGCCCATATATATATACAGCCATCCAATTAGACAAGATGGATGAAGCAAAGAAGTGCAGACCGACAGGAGCCGGATGTAGATCTCTCCTGAGTGACACAGCCAGAATACAGCAAATACAGAGGCAAATGCCAGCAGCAAACCAATGAACTGAGAATAGGACCCCCGTTGAAGGAATCAGAGAAAGAACTGGAAGACCTCGAAGGGGCTCGAGACCCCTTATGAACAACAATGCCAAGCAACCAGAGCTTCCAGGGACTAAGCCACTACCTAAAGACTATACATGGACTGACCCTGGACTCTGACCTCATAGGAAGCAATGAATATCCTAGTAAGAGCACCAGTGGAAGGGGAAGCCCTGGGTCCTGCTAAGACTGAACCCCCAGTGAACTAGATTATTGGGGGGAGGGCGGCAATGGGGGGAGGATGGGGAGGGGAACACCCATAAAGAAGGGGAGGGGGAGGGGTTAGGGTGATGTTGGCCCGGAAACCTGGAAAGGGAATAACACTCGAAATGTAACTAAGAAATACTCAAGTTAATAAAAAAAAATACTGCAAAAAAAATATGCCAATGAGCATGTGGGTTTGATGTTATCAATCCTGTTCTTTTCATTTCTTTGTAATGTTCATTCTTGAACCAGAAAGCCATAACCAAGCAATAATACACATACATTAATATGATCTAGTCAGCATCTATACTTTCATGATATGAAAAACATTACTATCTACCTTGTATTGTTCCTGTTCCAGACAAATATAGTTGTTGGAAGTTCTTTCTTTCTCTCTTCTCCCTCTCTCTTTCCCTCCTTTCCTTCCTTTGTCACTCTCTCACACACGCACGCATGAAGATATAAGTACATATGCAGACTCAAGTGTAGTCTTCAATAAACACATATTAACTTTCACAATGAACTATGTCCTTTCTCCATCACTAAGGGTGTTGGTGCATATGTGTTAACTCTATTCCATTGGACACACATAATGCTGTCACAATGGCAGCATTGTCCCTAACCAAAGCATTACTGAAAACTCTGTGTGTTGCTTTTACCCTTCTTCTTATTAGGATATTTCAAGCTGATTAAGCACAATGAAGTGGCTGTTAGTAGCTCTTTCTGTAAACTGGATACAATGTGCATACCATGAGTAAGAGCTTAGCATCCTTGAATTCTCACAGGGTTTTATGCAATGGCTGCATCATCTTATATCTTCATCAACAAGGGTCATGGCTCCAATTTTCCTGCATCTTTTCCAGTATTCACTACCTGTGCTTTTAAAATGATAGGCATTGCAATGCACAGGGGGCAGGATGGTTTTGATTTTCAATTTCCTAATGTTTACTCTTGTCTTTCAGAGTACCGATTGGATACTTATCATTTTGGAGAAAAAACCTCTATTTACAGATTCTTTATCAGTTTTTAAAAAAGATTTATTTATTTTATGTATATGAGCACATGTCGCTGTCTTCAAACACACCAGAAAAGGGCATCAGATCCTATTACAGATGGTTGTGATCCACCATGTTGAACTCAGGACCTCTGGAAGAGCAGTCAGTGCTCTTAACCTCTGAGCCACCTCTCCAGCCCTTATCAGGTTTTAAAATAAGATTTTTTGCCCTTTTTATTTTTGAATTAATAGTGTCTTCTGTAGACATTCTTCTGTATGTAGTGTTCTTATCATGCATATTATTTATAAACAATCTTTATTTTTTCTCATTTTGTGTGATGTCATTTCACTTCTTGACTACAACTTTGATGAATATTTTTTAAATTAATAGTGTACAATGTGATCCACATCAAACCAGATACACTAAAAATAATAGAAGAAGAAGTGGGGAAGAATCTCGAACACATCGGCACTGGAGAAAATTTCCTGAACAAAACACCAATGGCTTATGCTCTAAGATCAAGAATCAACAAATGGGATCTCATAAAACTACAAAGATTCTGTAAGGCAAAGGACACTGTTGTTATGACAAAATGGCAACCAACAGACTGGGAAAAGATCTTTACCAATCCTACGACTGATAGAGGGCTTATATCCAAAATATACAAAGAACTCACGAAGTTAGACTGCAGGGAGACAAATAACCCTACTAAAAGATGGGGTTCAGAGCTAAACAAAGAATTCACAGCTGAGGAATGCCGATTGGCTGAGAAGCACCTAAAGAAATGTTAACATCTTTAGTCATAAGGGAAATGCAAATCAAAACAACCCTGAGATTTCACCTCACACCAGTCAGAATGGCTAAAACCTAAAAGTACAGCAACAGCAGATGCTGGTGAGGATGTGGAGAAAGAGGAACACTCCTCCATTGTTGGTGGGATTGCAGACTGGTACAACCATTCTGGAAATCAGTCTGGAGGTTCCTCAGAAAGTTGGACATTGCACTGAGGACCCAGCTATACCTCTCTTGGGCATATACCCAAAGACGCCCCAACAAATAACAAAGACACATGCTCCACTATGTTCATAACAGTCTTATTTATAATAGCAGGAAGCTGGAAAGAATCCAGATGCCCTTCAACAGAGGAATGGATACAGAAAATGTGGTACATCTATACAACTCCGCTGTAAAAAACAATGACTTTATGAAATTCATGGACAAATGGATGAAACTGAAAAATATCATCCTGAATGAGGTAACCCAATCACAGAAAAACACACATGGTATGCACTCATTGTTAAGTGGTTATTAGCCCAAATGCTCAAATTACCCTAGATGTACAGAACACATGAAACTCAAGAAGGATGACCAAAATGCAAATGCTTCACTCCTTCTTTAAAAGGGGAACAAGAATACCCTTGGGAGGGAATAGGGAGGCAAAGTTTAGAACAGAGGCTGAAGGAACACCCATTCAGAGCCTGCCCCACATGTGGCCCATACATATACAGCCACCAAACTAGAGAAGATGGATGAAGCAAAGAAGTGCAGGCTGACAGGAACTGGATATAGATCTCTCCTGAGAGACACAGCCAGAATATGGCAAATACATAGGTGAATGCCAGCAGCAAACCATTGAACTGAGAATGGGACCCCCGTTGAAGGAATCAGAGAAAGGACTGAAAGAGCTTGAAGGGGCTTGATACCCCATATGAACAATTAATGCCATCCAACCAGAGCTTCCAGGGTCTAAGTCACTACCCAAAGACTATACATGGACTGACCCTGGGCTCCAACTGCATAGGTAGCAATGAATAGCCTAGTAAGGGCACCATTGGAAGGGGAAGCCCTTGGTCCTGTCAAAACTGAACCCCCAGTAAATGGGATTGTTGGGGGGAGGGCGGTAATGGAGGAAGAATGAGGAGGGGAACACCCATATAGAAGAGGAGAGGAAGGGGTTAGGGGGATGTTGGCCTGGCAACCGGGAAAGGGAATAACAATTGAAATGTAAATAAGAAATACCCAATTTAATAAAGATGGAGAAAAAATAGTGTCCAATGTGTTTTTTACACAATAGAATACAGTAGAGTGTGTGTTTTAGTGCATCTAAGAAGCAGCTGTCCAATGTATGGGCTTGAAGAACTCCTTTATTTTTGTGAACATTCCTCAATTTATCTCATGTTTATAACTGTCATCTATTTGCATTAGCTTTTGGATGTGTTGTAAATCATAGTGTGCTTTCCTTCTCTTGCTTTTGGCTGCTCAGTCATCTCACTGGAATTTGCTGTAATACCTCTTTTTTCACTACTGGATTTTCTTGGCACTTTGTTGAAAATTCAGGAAACAATGTGAGAATTTCCATGTTGATTCTCAGTACTCTCTGTCTGCCTTTAATGCCTGGTACTGTCTTGATTCTGTATCTTGGTAGTAAATTTTGAGATGGGGAAGTAAGAGCCTTTCAACTTTTTTCTTTCCGGTCAAGACTCAGTTAGTCCTTGAATTTCTTAATGGTTTTTTTTTGGGGGGGGGCGGAGGGGTCAAGGTAGTAAGTAGTAGTCTTGGCTGTTCTAGAGATCATTATGTAAACCAAGTTGGCCTCTGCTTGACTTCCTGATCCCTGGGATTTCCTGGTTACTTCCTTCTACAATAACATCAGTGTCATTTTTATTCACTTGATGGTTAGGTAGCCATGTTGTTGAGATCCATGGACACAGCTTGTGACAATTCTAATGGTCATAACATCACAGCTAACTTCATGTTTCTCTGGCTCTTATCCTCTTTCTGCCTTGCCTTCTTCAGTGATCTCAGAGCCTGAGGGCTTCCACAATCCCCCCCACCCCACCACCGCCGCCGCCGCCACATTTCCATTGGTTATGTTTTCTGCAATGGTCTCTATTGCAATGGGAAGTTTCATAATACAAACGGGTCAGGTTGAATTTGTCAGGTTGTATTTGTGCATCTAAAAATACATCACACACACACACACACACACACACACACACACACACACACACTCTCTCTCAATTAAAGAAAAAAGAGGCCACAAATTTTAAAGAGAGCAAGGGACATACTAGGGTTTGAAAGGAAAAAGGAGAAGGGAGAGATGGTGTAATATTATAATCTCAAATTTCTTTTATAATTTCTTTTAAAGTATATACCACCAATCTAGATCTTTGTGAATTTCTATTTATGGATTCCTTTTCTCTCTTTGTTTTTGTTTTCATCTCTCTCTCTCTCTCTCTCTCTCTCTCTCTCTCTCTCTCTCTCTCTCTCTCTCTCTCTCTCCACAACCTACAGAATTTCTCTATGTAAAGGCCCAGCTGTCCTGGAACTCACTTTGTAAACCAGGCCAGCCTTGAACTCACAGAAATTGACCTATCTGTGCTTCCTCAATGCTGGAGCGTTCTCCAGCTTTGAGTCCTGTTTTCTTAAACCACATAGGATTTTCACAAAGTCTGTGTAAAGCCTAAAGACCTATCTGAACTCTGTTGACCTTTTTTACGCTTAACAGTGCAAGCTGGAGAACGCTCCATAAAGGGTTACCTGCCATTCCTTTTCTCAGCTGAGACCTGCTCCAATGTAAGTCTGTCACCTGTTTATTCAGCCCATTCTCTGTGGGAGAACACATGGGCTGTTTCTAAGCTCATACTATTAGATAGATACTCAGGTAACACAGTAATATATTCATAGTACATGTGCTTTTTGTGTTCTGGCTGGCCTAGCATTAATGTATATGTCTAGGAGTAGGTTTGCTCAGATCAGGACTCACTGTAACAGAGAGCAAAGGCAGACATAGCTATGTAAGGTATTTCCAAATTTGGCTTCTAGACTCTGCTATTTTTCAATCCCACCAGCAATATATAACTGTTGTGGTTTGCCCTGAAGTTATTGTATTTTGATGCTAATTCTACTGTCCCAAGGACAGCTGCCTAGTTAAGGACTCAGAACTCAGGTGACTTCACCAGAACCACCTCTCCATTGAATTTGTAAAGTACTGGTGAGGGGCAGGTACAGGATATAAGGAGACCTGTCATTGGAGGAGAAGGAAGGATGGGTGGGAGAGAAGTTTGAAGGAAGAGGAGGAGACTAAGGGAGAGAGGAAGAGACAGGAGGGAGAGAGGGAGAGAAGCCGCGGCAGGACAAGATGGCAGGTGATGTTAAGATTCTGCTCTGTGTATTTACAGGTTGTTATTAATGTTCTCAAGGGATGGATGGTATCGGGCTTTATATGTTTAAGTGGGCAATTATACTTACCAATTGGGTCAAAGATTGTTGTGTTGTGTGTTCTTTTATGTGAGGGGAACACCCATAAGGAAGGGGAGGGGGGGAGGGGGATGTTTGCCCGGAAACCAAAGAATTATTATTATTAAATAAATTTAAAAAAAAGAAAAAAAAAGAAAATTGGACTAAAATATAACAGAAATGAACAGGTCTGTAAAATTAATTATAGTGATCATAAAACACTCAAAGAAATGCAGTTTAGGCAATTAACCATAGCCTTAACTAATATGTATAAGTATGTGTAATTTTCACAGTGAAAAACATGGTGTGTAATTTCCTTCTTTCTTCTGAATCATAAAATAGTCTACAGATTATTTTTCCCCATGCCCTTGTGTCATAGTTGGTGGCTCAAATGTTGGCCTTTCTCAGGACAGAACTCTGCATATTTCATGATCTGTCAACTCATCATACTGGCTCTGGAGACCTTGTTTATGAAATCTCTCCACAGGGAAATTTGGCTACTATTATTTTGTACAGAATCTCCTGGGATGATTCCCTTGGAGAGTAAGCTACCCAGTAAACAGGCAAAGGGGACTAGCACCATTTTATTCCCCATATAAAAGGAAAGGCCAAGACACATGCTCAGATGTTAATGAGGAACAATTAAGTCAGAACATTACACAAAGGGCTTAGAGAAAAAAACCGAGTGTTAAAAATTGATAATTTCAGGAATCAGTGATAATCACAGACCACTGCAGATAGACCAATCCAACCTGGTGATTCTGGGTTTTTGATTGGATAGGAAATGGCCATTTGTGGTAGGGAAGGGATAGGAATACCTAGGCTGGCATGACAGGGTTCAGAAGGTGTTGAATCAGATTTGCTGACCTATCATTCCTGAGCAAAGGGACAGAGCATTCATCTGGCAGACTTGGACTGTCCATCTCTCTGTCCCTCCAGCCAAAAAGACAATTTGTTTCTATGCTGAGCAGGGTGTACAACTCCACACATTCCAGGGTGATGGGAGGCCTTCCGAGAACTGCTGCTATGAAGGTTCTTACTTTGTACTTCACATCCTTCATCCTGATGTTAAATGTGCCCAACTTCCTTTCAACAAAGTAGGCCAGGATGGTACAGCCAAACTGGACCAAGGGTATCTTCAGCAGAATTGGGAGCAGCCCTGTATCCTGGGTTAGCAGGGATGAACTCCATAGCACCGTTTCTGATACCTGACACTCAAAACTTCAAAACTCTTCCAGGGAAGCAAAGACAATAAAAGATCTTTTACCTCAGAACTGATTATTTAAACACACACACACACACACACACACACACACACACACACACACACACACAACCAAATAGGATTTTATTCTACTAAAACATTTATCATGCTAAATGACATCTACGTTTTAATTAGTTTTTGACTGCGTTTATTTTTAAATGTTTTGTTCCACTGTTGTTGAAGAAATGATAACTACATACCTTATAGATGTAATATTAAGATGAAATGTAAGTTATCATTGAAAAATCTCAGAAAATTTGAGATTGGGTCCAGATTGGCCATAATGTTGGTTTTGTGACTCTGACCTAGTTTGCCTGGTTTTCTGTCTTTTCTTTCTTTCTCTCTTCCACCTCCTAGTCCTTCTCCTTCTCCTCTGTTCCCCCCACCCCGTTTCTCCTCTCTAATTCTGTCTCTCTCTGTGTCTGGATCTATCTGTAGACCAGGATGGCCTTGAACTCACAGATCTACCCACCTCTGCCTCCAAGTGCTGAGATTAAAGGCATTTTACCCACCACCACCTCACATGTGCCAATATGTACAACCTATGTAGAAAAACACAAAATCATGATTGAGTCACTTTAAATTTATAAACACAAAATTTAAATAGATACTTAGAAAATACTATTCTAATTTTTAATTTTTTATATTTTTCTTTATTCCTCAACTTCTATTCTTAAAATTCTATACCCTTTTTAATTTACAATTTTATAGGGTAAACAGAGTCAATAACATGAATATTACTTCCTCATATGCCCCCCTCTACACACATGTGCCTAACATTCTGTGTTCTCTCCTAGAACAGTGAAAGAAACATCCTCATCCCTATATCAAACTAGCCCTTTAACCTGCATCTTCAACCTAAGGCTAGTCCATTCACTTGCACCTTCAACATCAGGCTATACCATTCACCTGCATCTTCCACTAAAGCCCTAAGTGTTATGGGACAGCCCACTTGTATCCTGTAGGATTCTACTTGTCAATCATTTCCCTTCTGTGCTTCATAGACAATTCTTTCCTCTAACTTCCCTGTCATCTTTGAATACACCCATTTATACATATCTCAAGATGTATTCCAAATAAATCACAGATTTATAAATAAAAGTAATATACAACTAAATGAGAACCAGTCAATAACTCACATGGGGACCAGCAATTTTATAGAAATGTCTGAGAAGAATGGGATGTGACCAAACAGTTAATTTAGGGGATTGGAGGTTGTTTTATGATTTAAAAATCAATTTACTTTACTATGTAGTAGAAATGATCCCAACTAAAAAAGAAATCCCTTCATAGCCTATAGTACCCATTCAATTAAAAATTAATACAATCTAGAACAGATAAGGGAATTTCCTTATCATGACCTTGTCTATAGATACCCTACAGAGTATATCAAATGGCATCTGAAAATACTAAATCCTGCTTCCTGGAGCTCAGGAAAGACCAATTCGCACAGAACCACTGTTCGTGTTCAGCTTTGCTCCCATTGCACAGGAACAAAGGACAGAGACCAGAGAGGGAGAGATGAAACCACCATCATTATCTACATGACATGACATGGTTGTAAGTAATGGAAACCCACCGGGGAGGTACCGATGACATTCAGCATGGTTGGTGGAAATAATACCAGTATGAATTTTATTTTAATATGCAAGCAACAGACTAGTATAGAACACAGATTTCATAAAAATATATCATTATCAAAACCATTAAGCATTTAAAACTAAAACTAAAAACAAGTAAAATAGCTCTCCACATCAGGGTCTATGTTAAAATCAGAAACAAAGGGAAAAATTCAAGGGCTCTGTAAATAAACAAAAAACATAAAATGTATAAATTAAAAGACTTACTATTTTAATATGCTCTAAATTCTCCTTGAATTAAGCTATGAGTTCAATAATATCCCAAATAAATATCAATGGTTTTAAAATACAAATTGAAAGTCTCTTACAAAATTTATATAAAATTGACAAGATCTAGTTAAAGCCAACATAATGCCAAAATTACATTGCTGCAAATGAAGTATGAAGCCACAGAGCATGGCTGAGCGAGGGCAGTGAATGAATTCGCGGAGAGGAGTCATGCACATGTGTGTAGTGACTGGGAAGACACCAAAAAGAGCTGTAGTGTGGTTTGCTCTCCGTTTCATTTCCTGAAACTCCCTATTCTATGAGAACAGTGGAGAACGCAGAGCCTTTAATCCTATGGCCCACCTCTCTGCAAAGATGCTCCCTTCCAGCACCTGAAATGCAGCCACTAGCCAACGCGCTGCACATTCATGGTTTGCCTGACTATTCTCTGGCATCTGAACTTCTCCAGTGAATGCCAGATTTACTCCCGACCTAATAACTGTAGTTAGATAATTGAGCAGAAGTCCTAAATTGAATCTGTTTCTCCTCTGATCTCCCATCTCAGTAAGTGACATTGTCATCCAGGTTGCTCTGGCCAACAAACCAGGAGCCATTCTTTCCTCTGTCTTTTAGCCAAGGGGCAGGCCTGTTTTTCTAAGCAGAGTCAATTAGACCATCCCCTAGGACTTTGATTCTTGAGTGGTTGACACAAGGTTAGGAAATCAGTTCGAGCTGACTCATCCAGGCTAGACAGTCTCAAGGGTTTGCACATTCATTTCTATACCTGCATTCCCAGAATCGTCTTTGTTCCTGCTCTTCAGCTCCATTTCTTCATCTAAGTTATCTCTCATAGGCCTGGTTCCCTTTTAGCTCAGTTTTTTGTTTTGTTTTTTTTTTTTAATATTTGTGTTCTGTTTTCTACAAAAGAAAAAGAGCATTCCTAACAGAATAAGAAAATAGAGAGATGATGCATGTGTTATAAAGACCGAGCTAGTCTATGAGACTAACGTCCCATTAGTTCATGAGACAGTCCTTCATCAAGTACATAGGGTACAACTACTACACACAGGTCATCCATAATACTGTGTCTCTGCTAAGTCCTTCGGAGTCTGCCCTCCTATAGCATCCAGGTGCATCAGGGTCATGCCCAAGCATAGTCATTTCAGTGAGGCCAACTTGGGGTTTAGAATATTTTAATATAGACTTACAAACAAAGGCCAAGAGAAAGAGAGTGGTCAGAAGAAAATCAGGTATATTTGACAGCATGGGTGTGGGCTTCTCAGAAGAATCACATACAGTAAAACATCTGAGTGTGGGTACAGTCTATTCAAAAGAGAGTTACTGCAAAGACAAATTCTTTTTAAAGACTTTCACAGCTAGGAGCACTTGGTTACCTCTTGTAGTTCCCTCTTCCACCAGGAGTAAGAATCTCTACCATTTATGTGATCATTTACTCTGGCCAATGCCTTAAAAATATTCCATGTATTGTGGTGGACTGTTTCTAAATTATAGGGGTTCCTCTACCTGACCTGAGATTCTGACTTTCCCATGATCCTCATCAAAGTAGAACCTGCTTCTCTAGCTCAACCTGCTCATATCTCATGATTCAGTTTGGCCAACAGGGAGTAGAAGACATGGCATAGGCAGAGGCTGGAAAAGTATTGCTCATGAAGTGCATCCTTTCATGCTCTTGGGAGTCCTTCCATTGCTTTGGGACAGCACCCCACATCCTCACTGCTGAGAAGACAGCAACAGAGATGACTAGTTCCAATTATCAAGAAGTAGGAGGATTGTTTTGGATGACTGACTCTCCTATCTCAGACAGCTTCAAATAAGTTCTCTCAAACCAGAAGAATTATCTGCCAAGTCTATAGGAAATGAGAAATAAACTATCTGATGATAGGAACTGAAAGTCATTCTACTTCCATGGGGATCTTCACTCAATCATTTAAAAACATGACTCTAAAGAACTACTTTGTACAATATTTTAGACATGTGTTTTGAACATTTGTAGCCAGCTAGATAAGTATTGCTAGTATTCTCAATTATCCATAGAGAAGCCAAGCAAATTAGGGTAACTGGCCTGATCCATAGCTATCAAATGAATTTAAACCTCAAGTTCCTCAGACCCTATGGCCAGCTAGAAACAGGAGTGGGTGTAATTACTACTTTGGGTAGTGCAATTGTTGTGTTGGTGTGATGGAGACAAGATCAATCAACCAGGAGCTAATAGCCTGCTCTCACCACTAAGTTACTTATTTATTCATTCACGAAACAGGTATTTCTTGATCACTTTTTGTGTGCTAAGCACTGTTAGAAGAATCGAAGAAGGAGACCAAGAAAAGCATGCATGCACATCTGCTTGCCTTGTTATATTCCTGTGGGTATGAAAGGTAACGAACAAAATTAATTCTGCTGTCTCACATATTTTGCAAGCAAGAAATCTGCTGAGAATGGTATGAGATAGAAAGAAGGCAGACATGAGGTCCGGTTAACAGATGTGAGCCCAGGCCCTTACAGCTGCTCTGTATAATTCTTAGGGAAACCCCTCAGGTTCTCCAGGTGTAGACTGGACCTACCAATCCCTCTCAACTGAGTTCATTAGGATAAATAAAGACTCTAACATACACCAAAGCTAACATGATAGGATGTCGTTGAGAGGAACTTTGTCAGTTACTGAGGTTTCAGTTTGTGACTCCACAAAACTGAGTGAAGATCATGGGAGGAGTGTCCAGGCAGTCATTGACAGGGCTGTGTGCTCAGCTGTCTCAAAGGACCTTGTGCCATGCTCCAGGTACAGGTGGTCTCTACTTAAAACAGATGAGTCCCTCCTCTAATTTATTAAAACCACACGTGAACCCATTCTGTCCTTGAGGCCCAGGGATCCAAGCGAGGAGGAAGAGAGGCCCCAGAGTGCCTTGCAGCTGCAGGCTTAATCTCAATTAACAAAAGCCACCTGGGGAAGCTACCATAGGTCTATTTGTTTTCTGGCTATGGGTTGCCAGGGCTTGGGTAACAGCCCTCAGGGAAGGACTCACAGGAAGATTGTATTTACTTTTCCTGGATGCCAGCCCTGTCTGGCAGCTTTCACTTGATAACATGTCCTATATCTAAAGATTCTTCCTGATTGGATCCAGCTAAGGCCAACAAGGTTAAATGCTAATTCAAATGTTTTTCCTCCCTAACACCTTGTTCTACATGGGTGAACTTCTCTCCCTGTAACAAGGGTTCCCACGAACCTACTCGTGTAGGGCATTCTACTAAATCCTTCCCCACCTTCCTCACAGCTTATGTTTCAACCAGTGTTTTCCTATTGATAGTAATAGTGTGCAGGTAAGAGTTCCATCCGTTCTTGCTCGTCAACATATCCTCTCACTGTGGGGCTGTGTTATAAGGCGGATTGCCAGATCTAATAAATAGCCAGCTTGATTTGATATTTAGATAAATTCAATAATGAATAATTTTAAAATGTGTCCTTGTGGCACTTGAGACATAGGCTAAAATTATTGGTTGTTTGAAACTCAAAAACTGTCCCACCCACATTTATATAGCCACCTGAACTATAACTTGGTTCTCGTTCTCAGTAGAGAACACACTAATGAAGGAAAGAATGGGATGAATGCATGACAAATCCCAGAAAACTATAAGCAAATACTTTGCTAAAAAGCACATATAGACATATGAAGTATGGTTTCTTCAAGGGCTTAAGACTTTAAGGAATTTTCATTTGTCTATGGGTTTCTTTTTCTGTTTTTCAAATTTATGGCAATAAGCAGCAAAATTTCAAGCATACATATATATGCATATATATTTATGCAAGCATGAAAGGGATACATGTGCACCCACATATGTATCTGTACATTCATACTTCTTAACATTAAAGTAAAGAGTGCTTAAGAAATATTTGGATTTTTTTTCAGCTTAATAAGTGACGTTTTCTGAGTAAAACCCCTGAAACTAGATGCATCTTGAGAAGAGTATTTAATGTAATTTAGGCAGAAAAAGCATAATGAAAAAGCACATTTAGAGAAATGGGCAAGAGTTTTGAACTGGTTGCATCTCCAAAGCTTGGGAAATGTCAAAGTAAATCTAATAGTTAGGCCAGAACATAAAGCTGAGTTATATATAATATTTTGGGGAATATTTAATTGACTTGTATTTGATTTGCAGAATAAAGGGGGAAAATCAAGACCAACTCTAATAAAGAATGAATTAAAGACACTTCCCATGATGCTTTGGAATCAAGCATTTACAATGGACTGTTGGTGACTGGTATGTTTAGAATATTATACCTGCATGGAACAAGGAACAAAAATGGCTAAGAAATACTTGCAAGAGCCTATAGTCTGGGCAACCCTTTTCATCCACTGAAACAGCCTAAGTTATTCATTATAACCATGTCTTCTGAAATGGCAGATCATTCATCATTAAGATCCAGAAGCTTTGTAACATGCTTAGTTGTTTGTTTGTTTGTTTTTTGGGACAATTCACTTAAAACCACTGTGCTTGTTAGGACAGAAAGCACTGCAGGGAGAAATAATGAATGAACTGGCTCTGCTACGGACCTGTGGGGACAGAAGAACTCAACGGAAGGGGTACAGGGTGACATGAAGGTAAAAAGGGCAGTACTAGGAGTGGAGAAGTTTGAGTGGGGAAGAAATTAGGAAGACATGACGAAGGAGATTTGTAGAAGAATAACCAAGGGCAAGGGCGTGGGAAACCATATGGAAACCCATCTCATATTAAAAACACAGCTTCAAAATTGAGTTTAAATGAAGGCATGCTTCACAGGGTAACAATGCTCTTCCTAAAAGTCATAGGATATTAAACAAAACTCTGAGTTCTGGGTGTGGGATTCCTCCTTATATGTTGCTGATCAGGGAGATGACATAAGTACCCCAAACAATACAGTCTACTACCATTGTCCTGGGTGCCCACTAGAGTTTAATGTTAAGATTCTGCTGCTGAAGACAGCATACATTTTGATCACAGGATGTGGGAAAATGAAGCTGAAACTGATCCAGCAGTTTCATCCCTGGTGCTTAGCTTCCATAGTGCTGGAAGGTGTTAGGAAGGCCACCGAAGAAGAAAATTCATTGTCTTACCCAGCTGTAAACAATTTGAATTACAAAAACAATCCACCTGGCAGGATATACACATTGGTGCAATGTGATGGGTTAACCAAGAGCTCTCTGACTGGACTCCATGCCTGCTCTATCAGAGAAACTATCTGCTCCAGTAAACCTGATCAAGAGTTGGTGACTGGGGAAATCACTGGCCCTTGGGAACACACTGCTATTGCTTTGCTATGGAAACATGTAGTCCAGCTGCCTTCTGACCACTCTTATTTATATCCATGGATTAGTGTTTCTCTCAGTCCTTAACACAGAACAGAGGGTCCTTGCCACACTACTCAGTGATTAACGTAGAGACAGTAACTGGTCAAAATGCCAAGGGTAAGGAACTGTAGAGCGCTTAGCCCTGAAGGATTTATCTCTGTATCACACGCTCCAAGCTCAGGGGACATTGTAGAACAGGAAGTATAAAGAATGGGAGAACTAGAGGATGGGAGGAATGTTACAAAAAATTATCTAGAGGGATGCAGATGCTATAGTCATGGATTCACTTAGGCTGTGTTTATTTGGACAAGCCCTGTCAATATTTCTTCATGAGTCTCCATGTATCCAATGAGCTATAGAACAGTTAATGGTAGCTTGGGAAAGTGGTATTGCTTTTTTTCCCCATGGGGTAGACAGAGATAAGTTGCCTAGGCCCCATTAACTAACGACCCTCCCACCTTTGCTCATACAAACAATCCTAATTAAGCTTCTTAGGATGCAAATATACAAAAGGCTCATGGAAACAGAAGGGGCACTTACTGGGAAAAAGAAAGTCCCAGGGAGACAGGAGGAGGAAGGAGAGAAAATAATGGGGGACAAAATGATGAAAATTCACACACACACACACACACACACACACACACACACACACACACACACACGCACACAGTGTTGCCAATGGAAAAAAATCATTTCTCCTTTACTTTCAGGAACGTCTCACCTCCAGGTGTGCTCTCCCCTGTGTATGGCAGAGGTGGGGCTTTCTTATCTTTCTTTCCCATCAATGGAGAGTGCCCAATTTTCCACTGTGAGCTCCAGTGAGAAGAACAAAGGACCAGGGAATATATGTTATAGCAAAGTAGTACTCAACTTATTGGTCTCGACCCTTTTTAGGCTCAAGCGACCCTTTTATAGGAGTCACATATGAGCTATCTGGCATGTCGGATATTTACAGTATGATTTGTAACAGTTGGAAAATTACAGTTATAAGGAGCAACAAAATAATTTTATGCTTGGGGGTCACCACAACATGAGGAACTGCATTAAAGGGTCACAGCAACAGGAAGGTTGAGAACCACGGATAAAGCATGTCTGTAATGCTACAGCCAGCTCTGCACACATGGTGAACAGACTGTGGCCT
Organism: Rattus norvegicus; assembly: GCF_021556685.1. Classification (NCBI taxonomy): domain Eukaryota; kingdom Metazoa; phylum Chordata; class Mammalia; order Rodentia; family Muridae; genus Rattus; species Rattus norvegicus. Next base: position 35,366,570 of record NC_141551.1, on the reverse strand, counting down.
GGAGTGATAGACTTTCTGAATGTTTTATATTTCTTACATCCCCGCACCCAGGTTCCCTTGCCTGTGCCCACATAGCAAGAAGACACAAAGCCCAGAAGAGGAAAACTCTAGGTGTGTCCTTATGAAGAGTTCTTGGCTCTAAAAAGGGAAAATGAGTTGGCTGAGCTTTTTAAGGAGGAAAAATAAGACTTTGAACAAAGGGAGGTTGTGAAGTGACAGCACCTTGTCATTTTCAGGGTGGGGAGAGAAAGAGAGGATATGATGATTGCTAAGAAAGGGAAAGCTGCTGCATCCATTTTAGCATCTTCCATGGCAGCATTTTGAATAGGCCACTCTAAAATACTGATTAGCAAATACACTGAGGCTGTACCAAAATTAGACTCTTAGGAGGTCTGAGTAGTGCACAAATTATAATAGATCTATTTCCAAGTCACACAGAACCATCTTCTTTTCAACTGAGAGGCACCTAGCACATTGTGGATGGAGCAGACTGTGTTCAGTAAAGATGGATGGAGGGAAGCTTTGTGCATCGATGCCTCCGAAAGGATGTGCTCCAACACATAGCGAAATCTCAATTATTTTTCCATTAGCATTCTCTGGATAAAGGCTTTCATTTTCTTTGCTCCTGCTGGCAAGTTAGAACTGCTTGGCATGCATATTTAAATAATAGTCATACTGAGTTAACTTTAAGATCCAGCTCTTAACGTAATAGATGCATTCAATGTGCAGTAAAATGAGAAACATAAAGCTCTCGATGCACTGAAAAGTGCTGGAGGTAATAAACGTTCTAAGCTTCTCGTGTGTTCTGAGCCTTGGATTGTGGTAATGGCTTTGAGACCTGATCCCGGAGAGCTAATGTGTAACCACTGTTGTGTTAATTCCGTTTACACTTTTGGCTGAGGAAGACAGCACCTGACTTTACCAAGTCACTGGTAATATAAAGTAGAATAATAAAATATATACCTATTTCCAAAGTATGTCTCAAATAAACCAGCCTGTTACTGTTTATCTTAAGGAGAAAGTGTTTTCAACAAGCCCCAAAAATAAACTTCATGTTAACCAAGGAATCTATATTTGACACCCAAAGTTTCTACTCTTCAATTTATTGGAAAACTCTATCTGATTAAAGATAACAGATCTGAGCACATTCCTTATTGGTTCATGCAATTTTCAAATTCTTGAACAACTAGTAATCTCAGGGGCAAGGGGGTTATTTATTCCGGACAAATAGAAAACAGAACCTTTTGAGCTGAGATGATTTAGTAGATAAGGTGCTTGCTATACAAATTAGCATGAGAATGGAAACTTGGATTCCTATAACCCATGTAAAGCTTGATGCAGTTGCGCACATTTGTAATCCCAAAAGGTCAGATGGGAGGTGGAGACAGGAGAATTCCTAGAAATTTGTAAACCAGCTAGTCTGCTGCGCATAGCAATAAACAAGAGATTGTGTTTCAAATAAGATAGAAAAGGCAGACAACCCAAGGTTGTCCTATGACTTTCACACTAGTATAATTACACACAGACTTGGACACACACTCACAGGCACATATAAACTTAACACAATGTACATGCATTCAAACACACATTACACTCATACATTACACATGAACACGTTTAAAAAAAACTTTGGTGGTGAGATTGACTACGATGTGCAAGGTCCTGGATTTGATTCCCAGCACAGTAACAAAATAAAACGAACTTTTTTCTCTCATTTTAACACCAAAGCCATGTATAAACCATTAAAGAAAACCATGAGGATGGTGCTCATCAAGTACTCATGATGCAATTGGCATAACTGTGTTTGTGGGTGGATGGGGGAGCCATGACTCAGAGCTGCAGCCAAAGCACTTACCACAGATTCACCAGGAAAGGGTGTTCTAGGCCCTGCATGATCTGGAGTTCTTTGAAGACATTCCTCACTTCATTCCGCTCCACACACTTCTGTTTATTCATGTACTTCATGGCGTACATCTTCTTGGTATCATTCTTCTGCACAATGCAGACCTGATGATGTAAACCCAGTGGAGCAAGGTGAATAGGGAGGAGGAAGAGTGTGGTTGAGAGACACAAGGTGAGACTTGTTCTTTAACATGGCAGAGGGGCATTAAAGTTCTTACCGCACTCACCGTAAGGATTTCATTTTATTTCTCCATGTATTTAGTACAGCAAAAGTTGAATTTCTATTTGCTCATATTATCTTGCCTGCTTATGCTCCTGGGATCTTCAAGACAACATTTAAATCTGCTTCCATGTTAAGACCCTCCTGATAATAAATAGCATCCCTGATCCTCCTTTAAATGGTTACAATGGATATGACCCGAAAGGTAAGATGGGAAACACTAGGCGAAGAGTCTCTGCCCAGCATGGGTGACGTAATGGGAAAGACTAAGCACAAGGAAACAGCTACACAATTGTCCATGTCTCGAAATTCTGTTAAAGGCCTATATAGTCACCAAAATAAAATGCAAATTTAATATGAAATCATTATTGTATCTTAAAGTATGTCTCCACAGAGAAACTAATAGAACACAAAACATTGTTACTGAAAGCTGGACTGTATATATTTTTTCATAATAGAATTTTGGAAATGGCAAATTGGGGAAAATATAGAAATTAAATGGCTTCTTTCCCCATGTAAAAATTAAGTCTCATGCTGATATGATAACTCTTACTGGAGAATTTGCAAAAGAAACTGAAATCTTAATCTTCTTTAGGGTAAAAAGAACTCCCCCACTCTCCTGATAGTAGGAAGATTTGACATGAACAAGATAACCCTAAAACCACACTTGGTTCATTTTGCATTTGACTTTCATTGCATGGTGGTAACAGTTTTATAAAAGTGCTTTCTAAAATATTTCCAAGTTATATTTCTTTGTAACCCCAACACCTCAGGAACCACACCATTCTCCAACACTCTGTGACCCAAATCTCTCCCGGAAGCTGAACAATTCAGTTCTTACCTTCCCAAAACTGCCCTTCCCAATGGCTCGCAAAATTTCAAAGTGGTCAAAGTTGACTGTAAAGCAAAAGAATGCAGAGCATCGGAGTTATTATAAACCACGCTTTAGCAGTTAATTGAAGAAAAAGCATAGGGCTAAAGTGAAGTACCTTATCTAAACTGACACATCAAAGTATGCTAACGAACCAATTTACTCATAGAAAATGACTTATCAGTCACTAATCCCATGCAACCATAGAGTTTAGAGAGTATTAAGAATGTGAAAATACAAAGTCGACCTTTGGGAAGCCTGTAGTCTGGTGATATTGTTTAAAGAATGAGGTGCTTTGAGATGGAATGCTCATAGTAAATAATAAATGGCAACTTAGAAGGCACTCAATTCTGAGAAGGACAGAAGCAGAGGTCTGTCTCTGAGAATACTGAACACGGATTTGTAGACAATGAGGGAGCACATGACTTCCTGTGAAGCTGCTGTATTTTCAACTTTCATCTCTGCTTGCTTATTCTGTCGCAACTTCACTCTCTTGTACCTAAATGATTTCAGTTTCGCCAACTCAGAAAATCTTACATCCATAAATTCACAGAATTAGCTCATCTCCAACGTACAAGCAGGGATGTGTACAAAAGTTCACTGTGCTTTACAGCTGAGATGTTCTGCACATGCTCTTTTGTAACTACAGTGTCTCATGATGAAAAGAGGTACCCAGTATAAAACACATTGCCTTTCAGGTTTAAGCTCATAAAATAATTCTGTATGAGACCAAAATTCAGACACTCTGGCTGGTGGCAGTCTTTGGTTTTTTGCTCTGATGACCTTAAGAAAAAGTATTTGAAATAAGAATTTTGGCAAGGAAATAGCATGAAACAATAGAAAGTATCTCTTTGAAAGAAAAATTGCAGTCAGTTATTTAAGGGCAAAGTATCAGGGTACAGTGTATATGACGGGAAAGATTCAGTTCTCTCTTTCTAAAAATATATGCTCCAGGGATCCAACTCGGTTAGTCAGTCTTTCTTACTCACTGAGGATTCTGTCCAATGGTCTCACAACCCTTAAAAGACCTATTTTCTGTCTTTATCAGCAACAATTAGCTCATCTCCCTATAAGGGGGAAGAAAAATTGTCTGGACTTCCAGCATCATCACTTCTGAACTTTGTTTTTTCCTAGCACAAAATCCATTTAATCACATAAGATCATTTGCATTTTACGAGTGATCAGTCCTAGGTTTAGACCCTATACTGGCTAGTTTTGTGTGTCAACTTGACACAAGATGAGGTTATCACAGAAAGTGAGCCTCAGTTGTGGAAATGCCTTCATGAGACCCAGCTGTAAGGCATTTTCTCAACTAGTGGTCAAGGTGGGAGGACCCAATCTATTGTGGGTGGTTCTGTCCCTGGGCTGGTGGTCTTGGGCTCTATAAGAAAGCAAGCTGAGCAAGCCAGTAAGTAACATCCTTTCATGGCCTCTGCATCAGCTCCTGCTTCCTGACCTGCTTGAGTTCCAGACTTGACTTCCTTTGGTGATGAACAGCAATATGGAAGTGTAAGCTGAATAAACCCTTTTCTCCCCAACTTGCTTCTTGGTCATAATGTTTGTGCAGGAGTAGGAACCCTGACTAAGACAGACCCCAAATAGTAACATGATGTGATAGAAAATGCAGCCTCAGTTTCTCCATATGCCCTCCTGTAAAAACTGACTAGATGAGAAAAGCTCTTTCCCTAGAAGGTGCTCCTAAAGCTATTATATTCTTCAATTGATGACTCATCTACCACAGCATGCTCTGCAGGACAGACTGCCTGTCATTTTGCTCACAGTGCTATCTCTGCAGCCTTAGAATTTTACCCATTGAGGCAGGTGAAGCTGTAACTCTCCATAGTCCCTGTGGAGTCCAGCATACTGATTTACACAAGTTTCTTCCAGCAAACAAATCAAAGTAAGCTATAAGAACACTCAAGAACCCCCAAACAATTGAGTCTTATAAATATGAATAATGTGAACATTGAGCCATTTCAGGGCACAGTTTGCTGTTAGTGAAATCCCATTAATAAGTTAAAAAACAGGTTTAGCATTCATAAGAAACATTATATATTTTTTAAATTGGATAGAAAAGAAAGTGCCAGGAACTACTCAAATGGGATATGAGCATAATGCTATCACCTCTGAAATTTTTATTTTACACATTTGGGTAGATATGAAATTTTTGGTATAAGCCTTACATTGGGCGTGTTATGAAAATAATTTGCAAAATGCTAATTTTCTCTCAAACTGCACATAGACATAAGCAAAGCAATAACTCTTTCTACTCAGTACCCGCATCTCAGGAATACATTATTTACCACGGTCACATTAAAGGAAATTAACCAGGATTTACTTGCAAATCCCAGATTTTATATTGAGCAAATCTAGCAAGTCACTGTGACTTTTTCCTCTGTCTGCCTAGCCTAGGAGGCTTACAACGTCTCTAAGCACACAGCAAGTACCTACCAAGGAAGCATGACGTCTCATTGTGACATTAATCTATTTCAGGAGCCATGTCTTTCTCTAAATCATTTTAAGCATTAAGTGAAAATAATAAATGATTACATGTCAAGTTTCCTGATAACTTTATATTGGCAAAACTGCCTAATTTAATGTGCCTTTCCAAATGTCAGTGCTCAGAAGAGTCTAAGGAAAAAAATACCTTAGAGATAGAAAACATATCTTCTGTCTCACCAGCGAGGAGACAGACTCCACTCTGGTGCCAGGCCACCTAAAGTCTCCCCTTCCTGGAATATAGATAGCTTGGGGAGAAAAATTGTTTAATCAGAAGTGACTGGGATGCTGCAGCGATGGCTCAGTGGTTAAGAGCACTTACTGCTCTTCCAGAGGACTCAGGATCGGTTCCCAGCACCCACATGGCAGCTCACAACCTTCTGTAACTCCAGTGGCAGGGGATCTGATGCCGTCTTGGATACTCTATGCATTTCAGGCATACACATGGTACACAGATATATATGCAGGCAAACACCCATACATATTTTTAAATTATTTTAAGTGACTACAAAACAAGCTCTAATTCTACTCCTCCTATACTTCCTCTAAATGCTTAACAGTGCAATCACCAGTGAGTAGGAACGTTAATGTGAAAATACAACCAAGCCAGTACAACAAATCGTAATTGACACAGGACCTTAAGAGACAAATTCAGAATTGTCGTTTTCTAACAGAAATCCCACAGTGTTTCAGACATACAGTGTTTGCCTTTCTGATTCTGGACCCAGGCCCTTAATGCAAGTCTTCCCCCTTGGTTTAATGTTGTTTTACTCCAAGTTGAGTATCAGGAAGAGCAATGTGGAACTTTTCCTCTCATTTAGAACTGTTTTTGAATCAAATCATGCTCCCCAAGATTTTCTCTAAACAGAAACTTGTTGGCTTTAAGACACATTGCTGATAGTGTTATCAGTTCCTTTACGTCTCTTACCCAACCTCACAATCTCAACATTTTGTGAAACTAACACTGTTGTAGGAAGAAAAGGGGACCATCCCCTTCTAGAATGTGAAAAAAAATACCCTGACATCAGGGTTTGGTAGAAGGACATTCTAGAAAGCAAAGCAATGCATCTTCTCCATTCTATTTTGAGATAACAATATTTGAAAACCTTGATTCCAGCCTTCGGAAGTAGCAAATCGTGAACATATGTGAGTCTATTGAGAACCAAGTCCCACAAACTGCTTATGTAAATCTTCCTATTGATGGTAGAACAAGGACACCAGCTGTGTGACCCTGGACAAGTTACTCAGTCTTTCCAAATCACAATGTCCCATCTGTAAAATGGAGCTAATTAAACCCAACAGGCACGAAGCTTCCAAGATGAGACACTGTAAGCCAGAAGTGTAGTGTCTGGCTCCCTGAAATCTGAAAATGACAATCACTTTTAAAACTGCAATTATTCAATGGAAAATGTCCCTTACTTCCAAAGTTTCCATTCTGTTCCCACAATGCAACCACTGTTACACATGCTAGGGTGTGCTTGAAGGATTTTTCTCAACATGCGTGGGTTCCTTCCTGGCAGGAGGACAGTACACTATCAGTCGGACAGGAGCAGTTTTCTAGTAATTCTACCATGTCTGTCCATTCATACAACATCCTACTCATTTGTTTCAAAATACTGAAATCACTGATGACTATTGAAAAATGTATTAATTACCTACTAACAGTAATACTACCCCAGATATCCTTAATGGGCTTTTGTGTGTTAGTAGGCTTACTTTATGAGAAGAGAAATGCTGGCCAAATGTATGCCAAGTTTCTAATGTCAGGATGTTGTCAGTAGCCTTCCAAAGATACTGCCCCAACTCCCCTTCATATGAGTAACATACAGGTCTTAGCTAAGGTTACTATACCTGTGATGAAAGACCATGACCAAAAGTAACTTGAGGAGGAGAGGGTTTATTTCATGTGTACTTCCATATCACTGCTCATCACTAAAAGATGTCAGGACAGGAATGCAACAAGGCAGGAACCTGGAGTGGAAGCCAATGCTGTGGAGGAGTGCTGCCTACTGATTCTCCCTCCTTGTCTTGTTCAGCCTGCTTTCCTATAGAAGCAGGACCACCAGCCCAGGGATGGACACACTCACATGGTTGTCCACACGGACTGGGCTGTCTCATATCAATCACTAATAAAAAAGTACCCTATAGGCTTGCCCATAGACCAATCTTATATAGGCGTTTTTGCAGTTGAAACTCCCCCTTTCTGATGTCTATTCTGGTCAAGTTGACACAAAACTAGTCAGTGTGAGGAGGTCATTTTTAACTTGCCAACACTACTTCATATAATTGCCTTGATTTGACATCACATAAAGATGGGTGCACTGACTGACTTTATTTCTGTAATGAGTGAGGCTGGATGGGTATTTTGTATATATTTTCATCAAACTGCCTATTCCCATATTTTGTCAATTTGAATTATTTGTTAGCCATTTTGATTTGCACATACTATTACATTTATGGAAATTAATTCACTTTAAGATATCAGGTCAAATTTTCTTGGTTATCCAAGAATGTATTTAAATAATGGAAGTCTTAAATTTTTATATTGTTAAATGTATCAATCTTTTTCTTTGGCCCTTCTGAGTTTGTCTTATTTCAAAGTTACTTTTAAGAGCATTCCCTTATATTTTAAATTAAAAACTTTTTTTAAATATAGAGAAGTGCCTATAAATAATCATTTTAAAAGGAATTCACTTTCCTGGTTGGGAGGATATAAGAATGTCACCATGTATTTGTGGAGGTCAGAGGTCAGTGTGCTGGCGTCAGCTCTATCCTGCCAGTGGGTGGGTCCAGGGTATTGAAGTCAAGCTCCTTTATCTGCTGAGTCATCTCAGTGGCTCATTTTAGCTTTTGATATGAATTTGTAACATAAATGGTTTAGTTTTATAAAATCTTTTTACGTGGCATAAACATAATGTGCAACTTGGGTTGTATACTCTAAGACACAGAACCTGTCACAAACCCTTGCACGTGGATCCCAATGTCATGTCATAGCTGATGCTCTGACATCCTTTGGATAACTCTCTGCTTCAAATGATTCTTCTCAATTGTGCTTATGTGGGTAACTTTTTGGTAAATGTTTATCTATAAAGTACAGTACTAAATTCTCATAGTCCTTAGTCCCAGTTACCAGCAAATTAAGTCGGCAAAAGTCTGGTTCATTTCAAGAGCACCAAAATAAGACACGTTTCTCAGAGAATAGAAAACTGAAATGAAAGTCCTGCCAGTCTTTTTTTTCTGTTCATTTTTTTTTTCTACAAGCTTTCTACTCACATGTGGTGTTAGCTAGGTCTGTGCTTGCTAAAGACAAAGTCAATTCAATATGGAATCATAATTGCTCAGCTGCTCATGTCATCTCTCCAGCCTGTGAATTCCTTTATTTTATTTCCAAGGGAAGCAAGAGGCCAAAGTGTGGTAGAGGTTGGCAAATACAGTGCTTACTAAATTTTGCTTAGGCTCAACGAAGAGGCAGTTATTACTGGCAGCAGCTTTGGGCCCTGCACTAGGCCCTGAGAAGGGTGTCTACCTATTGGATCTTTCCATCTAATGCGATGAGGAAGTCATTAATCATAGTCACTATCCAGCCTCATGTAAAGGATACCATCACTATTCTAAGCATGTGCCATAATTATCCCAATGTTCGTTCTGCCACTTCAACAGAACAGCACTACTATAATTGCCATTCGCTTTTAAAGATGGGCCAATTGCAGCAGAGGAATTAAGTCATTTTCCCCAGGCCAGAGTGGCAGAGTACTAGAGTGAGAATTCAAGTGGACTCCACAGCTACCCTGCAGCCCCATTCTCTGCTGCCTTCCACCAAGTATGTATCTATCTCTCTTTTGCATATGAAATTGAATAGACTGTAGAGTGTGCCAAGGCCTGACTTCCCACCGTTTATATATGTTATTACTTTTCTTGAGTAAGTATTTGTAATTTTAATGGGTGCCATCATGGAAGCCAAGTTGCACAAACTACTTTTAGTCACTCAGGACTGTCAATCATTCCATTCCACCTCCCTAGCCCTGGTCTAGATGTTAGATGGTAACTCAAGTCATTCTATTCTCTATCCTTGCACTAGGTTTCTGGACGGACATGTATCTTTTTTTCCCTCACTGTCATTGATAGTCAGAAAATAAAAACAGCTGGCTATACAGGAGAAAAGAAACCCTCAGTTCAACAAAACAAAACCAGTATGCAGCATGTATTAGAATTATAGCACAGAGACATGTAATCCCATAGCATTGAAATGCTGAGCTTCATATTTAGAAAAGTCAGATTTTGATTTCTATTCAGGTACCTCCACTATTTTTTCACTAATTCTAATTTTATTTTTGTATTTGTTTTGTTCATATGAGTCTCATGCAACATAAGCTGGCATCAAACTTTATGTAGTCTTGAATCCAGTTCTTTCCAAGTACTGGGGTTGCAGAATTTGCCACACCTGGCCAAATGTTAACTTTTATAATTAAGACTATGATTCAAAGTAACACTGATATGATTGTTCTAGAAAGGTCAGAGTGAAGCAAAGAAGTTGAGCTTCTCCAGGGAAATCCACTGAAGTACCCTCAAGGAGTTGCTCTAAGTGTCTAGGTCCTTCTTACAGCCTTGGCTTGGTTTATTGCTGTGCTACTTTAACAAAATTTCTGAGACTGGAGATGTATTAAGGGGGAAAAAACTCAGAGTTTGATGCAACTCACTGTTCAGAGGCTAGGACGCTTGAGAGCAAGTTCCTGGCACATAGATAGGCTTCCACTGCATTAGAACATGGCAGACAGAATCACATGGTGAGATGAAGCATCTGTGCCAGCTCACATTACCCCCTCTCCTTGAGCATATCTCTCTTACTGTGTAAGCATGTCTTCTCTTCATTTTCTTATAAAGCCACCAGTGTTGTCAGCTTGATGACCTTATCCAACCCCAAATATATCCTAAAAGCTCCATTCCAAATACTATCAACATGCTAATCTTGGTATTTGGTTTCTAACACATGAAAACTAGGGACACACTTAAAGCACAGCAATTGAAGTATCAGAGTCCCAGGCAAAAGGATGCAAATTTGCTGTGTCCCTGTTTCTACAGAGACATGAACAGACATTTGTTGAATCTCAACAAGGACACAGATGACAACCAAAGAAACAATCCTAGGCAAGTCTAGCTTAGTGAGCCAATGAATAGATTGGGGTATGTCAAGAAGCAGCTGCCACTCAAAGAAAGTGTGTCATTGTGGGCATGGGCCTTAAGACACTCATCCTAACTCCCTGAGAGCCAGCCTTCTGTTTGCCTTCAGAACAAGACATAAAAATCTCAGCTCCTCCTACCACCATGCCTGTCTGGACACTGCCATGCTCCCGTCTTGATAATGGACTGAGCCTCTACATCTATAAGCTAGCCCCAGTTAAGTGTTGCCCTTCTAACAGTTTCCTTGATCATGATGTCTCTTCTTAGGAATGAAACCCTAACTAAAGCAACACCCAAAAAATGGAATCCCCCAATATTGCAGCTCAGACTTCAGTCCAACTTTGTATGGCTCCAAGTTCCATGATTTCAACATTACAATGAGCCTGAGAACCAGAATACTTTAGCACTGCTATGGAACTCTGAATTTGGATTTGGGCTATGCTACCATTTTGAGTTAACAATTTTAAGCACAGTGGTTAATTTCTCTACATTTCACTTTTTTTCCTCTGTAAGATTCTGATCACACATAGTCCGGCTTCTAAAATTATTATAAAGCCAAGGTAACTTAAGCTATAGTAATGATGTAAACCAAGTGGTTTTTAGCAGAGTAGGATCTCACTATAAGAATTGTTACTACAACCACTGGAGAATTTGACAAAGTACATTTAGTACAAAGAATATAGGCTGAGTAATTTGAAAAACACACTTAACAGACACTTGTTAACTAAGATTGAGGAATGAAGTGCCAGTACCAAGATACTCGGATGTCTTTCGAAGAAAATATAAAATTTTTTTGTTGTTTATCATTTTCTAGCACATCATTGTTAGGATGTACTGTGTACATCCTAAGAGGTCACACCAACAACCTATTGTTAAAAGACCTCTTGGGAACAGCAGGATGTTTCAATACGTAAATGTACGTGGCCCCAAGCCTAACAACCTGAGTTCAATCTGTAGGATCCAGATGATGGAAGGAGAGAATCCACTTCTGGAGGTTGTCCTCTGACCTTCCTGTGACACAAATGCAATGCATGCATGAGCGTGCACGCACGCACACACACACACACACACACACACACACAGAGAGAGAGAGAGAGAGAGAGAGAGAGAGAGAGAGAATAGAATGTGTGTTAGGATGTCTTCATGGAGTAGATAGTAATGGAAGTCTCCACGTGGATGCTTTTCTAATACTATTGCCAGTTCAGATTTCTTTGCACATACTGGATTTCTATTTTCAAACCTTAATCTTTGCATTATTTCCCAAATGAGGCAGAGTGCTGAGAGACGCCATTTTTTTCTCCATCTACTTCATAAACACCAAGTCTCCTAAGTGAGGACCTGGGTAGAAGCTCTACAGCAACTGAGGATAATTAAGAGGAGAGTCAGAGGATATTTCCTTTGTCGGAGCTGTGTGATCGTTGAACAGGAGTTAAGTGTATTTCACTATGGCAACAGAAAGGCACCAAAATTAAATCACAGCCTGCCAAACCGAGATAGAATCAGCCCCTGCTCTAACCCTGTTTGCTTGTAAGAGTGGATACTGCATGGTTGGCCAAGGAAAGAAGAAAAGGGCCAGAGAGATTTGAGATAGCACTTAAGAAAATAATTCTTTATGTCCATTGTACAGCTCTGCGTGAATCTGATGAGTATCTCATCTGCTGTGTGGTCTCTCAAATGGAATCACTTAGCCAGAAGTGCTTGCTTACTGCCTTTTAGGACAGTCACAGTAAGACAGGAAAGAAGCTGAAATCACGCCCCCAGAAGCCACAGCTGTGCTGGAGAGTCAAATCAGCAAACCTTCAGTGAGCATCTGGGTGCTTGGGGCTCTGTAAGTACTGATAGGGAAAGGAAAGGCAAGATGGACTCAGCCATGTCCTCAGGAAACCTGTGTTCCCCAAGGGGAAGGAGACTGAGACACACAAGAGCAGATTTAGCAGTCTAAAAACCCCTTGTTGGTTTTCATGATTTTATTTTTCTATAGCACATGTGTCATTGAAATTAACTAAGTTTTCTGGAAGGGAAAGATGGATGATTGATAGATAGGCAGAAAGACATATGATAGATGGAAAAATAGATAAATAAATGGATGGCAATGGATAGATAGATAGATAGATAGATAGATAGATAGATAGATAGATAGATAGAGAGGAGAAAATGATGACAGGGCAATATAGTTAACAAATGATAGGTTGATAGGTAATATGAAGAAAGATGATAGTGTGCTAGTTATCATTAAATGTCAACTTGCCATAGCTTAGAATCACCAGAAACTAGTTTTAACTGAGTAACTGTCTTTTTCAAAGCATATCTGCTAGGGACTATTCTCATGGATAATTGATGTAGGAGCGCTCAGCCCATTGTCAGGGGTTCTAGTCCCTGGACAGAGGTACTGAGCTGTCTAAGCATGGTACTGAAGCATGAGCCTGTGAGCGAGGCAGCAAGCAGCATTCCTTCATGGTTTCTACTTTAAATCATGCCTTGCCTTCCTTCAATGAGGGACTATATTACCTATAAACTAAACTAAGCCCTTTCCTTCTCTAGAGTGCTTTTGTGTTATAGCAAAAAAAGTGAAACTAGATAGATGATAGACAGGCAGACAGATGGACAGATGGATGGATGGGCAGACAGATGGACAGATCAAAAACAGCGAGTGTATAGCAGCAGTTTGCTATCTGTTCAGTTTGAATGGTATTGTGGGCCTTCAGCAATGGAAGAGAAGACTAAAACATGGCTGTTGTATTTCTTAGCTTTTAATGAGGATTGAATGCTTTGATAAAAGATAAAAAATGATTTGATTCAGCAAGGGTTGCATTGGCTTCTACAGTCCCCACTTACAAGATACTGTAAAATACATCTGGATTCAACTTATTGTTCACACTAAAGGTTATTTCTTATTTAAAATGTTTTAGTTATAAAAATACAATACAGTAGAAACCAAAATAAATAAATAAATTAATTAATTAAACTACCTAAAAGCAACTATCACTCAGGTTTGTTTTGATCTATTTCTTTCAAAATCCTTTATTTTTAAATTTTTATAATCAGTTGTGCTTATAGAGAGCTTAAATAATCAAATATTTCTAGATTTTTTTTTATGAAAAGTGTGAGTCATGTTACCCATTGTTCTCCAAGTCTTTCCCACACAGAAGCAGCTATTCTACATGGGTAGTTCCCATCCTATCTTAAAACAGTGTATCTTTTCAGTGTTACTCATTAGTTATTGGATGTCAAAGACAGTGGGTGGAGATAACCTCATTCGCTTACTCTTTTGGTTTTAAACCCAGCATGCTCCCGTCTTTCCACCATGATTATATCTGCCCTTCTCATTTCAGCTACATCATAATCCTTACTTCCTTTCTTCCTAGTGGAGTCCTAAAGGCATGCCACATCAGTGTCATGCAGTATACCAGGATTCCCCTGTTGTTGTGATCCCTGGTTGTGATGGATGGTGTCACCACTGCATGCTTGTCATTTTCTCTGGGGGACTAATTGTCTTGTCCACACATGTCTTTACTTGCCTATGTGTTTTTATTCCTCTTTTCATTTCTAAACTTAGTTGTCTAATCTCTTTGTTTGAGTTCAGGGACATCAGTCATAATGACATCTTTATAGAAGTTCCCCAAGAGTCCTCTGACCTGTTCCAGTCAGCTCATTTCCTTTTCTGGGCAGGAGTCCTCCTGAGCTGTCTGTCCTTCACCTGTACTCTAGGGCTGTCCTGCTTTTTGAATAAACATACCCCACAGCATCTTTATAAGAAAAATACAACCGAATACAGATATAATTTTAAAATACTGTGAAGACTCACATTACTTGCTCACTGGTAATTTGCCTCTGTGTTGAATGTCACTATTAGAAATGGCCTTTTTCCCCTCAGAACTCGGAAGCACCTCCCTCCCTCTTTGCCAACTTTTAATGTTTCACTAAGAAGTCTGTCACTGTTTTCATGCCTACTTCATTGGACCAAAATTTTCTTCTCCAGAACCTAACCATATATTTATGTTGACTATTTCCAAATGTCATGATGACAGAGGATGTGACACCAATTCCAGCATCATTCTTGTCGATTACAGTGTTGGTTCCCCTTCATCTCTACCTTTGTCCCTTGCTGGACCTTGCAGCTGCTATTGTTCCCTATCATTTTGAACTTTTCTCTTGCTCTATACCCCAGGTTGGCTTTGAACTCAGGATCCTCCTGTCATAGCCCTTCATGTTCTGGGATTACAGACATATACATCATTTCCTCAGCTCATATGGTTTAGAAACTACAATTCTTATTACCCTGCCCTTAAATGTTCTTAGATTTCCTTTTTATCTCCTATCTCTGTTTTCTTGTTTTAACAAACTTCCATAAATTTATCTCCTTAATCATCTTTGAAATTTTTTTTACTTATGCTTAAAGATGTTTTCTTAAAACTAATTTTTGCTTTCTGGCTATTACTCTACCCCCTTTCCTCCCTGTTGCTTTTAGGTTTTTTTCCGTCTCACAATATAGTTTCCCTAAGTTGTTTCTCCTCTTTCTCCATGCAAATCTACTTGGGATTCGACAAGTCAAGCCATGTCAGAACCTTTTACAAGTGTCTGAAATCCTCATATTTAAATGCGTATCCTTAGTGTCCTGTCAGGCCATTCTAAGCATGTGGATCTTGTGTGGAGTAAGTGTCTCCTTAACTTCTATGTAGAGGTGCCTAGGATACGGACTTACCAAAACTCTCCAAAAATACTCTGGGAGATGCTAAGGCTGAGTGGCCACTTTGAGTAGTGGGGAGATGGTGGGAAGAGAGGAATGTGGAGACATCCCTCTGCCCAGGCCCTCGACTCCTGTAGCCATCCCCAATCTTTTCATTAAGGACACTTCCTTTATAGAGGAAAACCCACACAGCAGCATGGACAATCACTTTTTTTCTGTTTTTGCTTGTTTGCCTATTTGTTTTTGCTATAGTTTTGTTTCTTTTTCCCTGGCAGGGTATTAGAAGTAAATAAATTTCTGAACTGATAAACAAGTGCTCTCAACTTTAGATCTTCCATTTCATCTCTGCCTCTAGTGGCTCCTGGCACTGCTTTTCCTAATGGCTGGGAACTTTAGTTGGTGAATCTGCTCGGCACCAGGCTCTCTCTATTTAAAACTTGGTTCTTCTGACTGCATCCTGTCTGCTTTCTAGTTTCTAGTCTAATTGTAAAATCTCCTCTGCCCTGGTTTTCAGGCTTCTGGGCCAAGATCTTAAACCAGGTGATGTTAGAGAAAATGTCAGGCAGGGTATGGTCGTGAATAATGGCAATCCAAAAATTTAGAAGAGTGAGCCATGAGATTGTGTCTTTAAAGCTAGCCTGGGCTACATAAGGAGACTCCCCCATTAGAGAGATGGGGAGAGAGAAAGAGAGAGAGAGAGAGAGAGAGAGAGAGAGAGAGAGAGAGAGGCAGAGAGGCAGAGAGAGAGACAGAGAGAGACAGAGAGAGACAGAGAGAGACAGAGACAGAGACAGAGAGAATGAATGAATGAATGAATGAATGAATGAAAATACAAGAATATATTCTGTTCACACTCTCCAGAAGGTGTTTTCTGACACTATGCCATGGATTTATAATACTTATCTTATAAAAAGTGATAAGGAGTAAGTGAAATGATACATAGTAAATATATATAGAGATTATAGCAAATACCTAATAAACAAGAGCTAATTTTGTTTTTGAAAGAATTATATATAAGAATAAGAGTTAACCATTTATTTAGCATTCTCTGTTTTTGTGACTTTGGTTAGTGGATCTTTGGAAATCATTTTAGAGTCATCTCACTGAATCAAGGAAGCGAAGCAGATGATAATGGCTTTCTTATTTAATGCCCAAGATTATTTTATGAGCCAAATTGGTAAAGAAAGGATGAGCAAATGTGAGGTGCACGACTTGGAGGCCAACAGTAGAGAGTGAACATTTCACTTCTACCTCTTTCTCATTGGCTGTGTACATGTTCTTCTCTCAGTGTTTCAGTCCCCCGTTTTGTACATTAGTGCAGATGATCATTTTCTCATAATGACTACTATGATTAAGAAGAGACTGCTTGAAAAGATACCTATATTATGAGATCTGCTTTTATAACCTCTGATCACTCTGATGGCAATCTCTCTCGCCAAGTTAGCCCCAAATTGTCTAGATTGAAGGTCCCCTATCCAACTTCTCTCCTAAGAGAACCATGAACTTCTGCATGTGAATGCAAACTCATTCTTAAATTTGGCAGAAACACATGGATGCCTTTGATGAGACCAGGAACTTTTTTCTCCAGATTAAAATAAGAAAGAAGAGAATTCACAGAACAAACTTAGCTTTGTATAACTTACTGAGTTCCTTGAAAAAAATTATGGATTCTGTACAAAGAATCAGATCTTCTGCAAAAGGATGATACTCTTCTCTAAGACAGAATCCTAAGGTAAAACAGTAAACATAGGCCTGCTGCAAAGCTAATGACAATTTAAACTACTGCCACATTGGAACCTTTAGTTTATGGGAAAATGTGCTAGCCATTTTACCTTATTTTATTTAATCTACATCGATCTTTACTCAGAGAAATCAGATAAAAGACAGTGGGTAACGTATTAGAGCTTGTGAGAGTTTGAAATTTATAATCAAACCAAGAATGTCTACTATAATTGGAGTTTCTCCTACAGAGTTATGTTCTAACACATGACACATGAATAATATGAACTTATTTGGCAATGATTTTGATAACAAATATACTTAGTTCAATTTAGATGGTGTCAGATAGCATCCTTCCTTGTAGAGACAAAATTCCATAGGTATAGACATAGTGTGAAGATAGTTGTGTAAAGACACAGACATATTTGAAGTTACCCTGCCTCAAGACACAGAATCCTGGGCTACCAGACTTTTGGTGAGTGTGGGCGACACAAAACCAGAGAATGGGAAAGGGAGTTTGACCTTGATATATCTTGATTTCACATCTCTGTCTTACATGGTCCTGAGACAATGGATTTCTCTTCTTATAAAGCAACAGCTCTGTGATGCAGCAGGGTTAAGAAAGTTTATGTGAAGAGTGTCTCCAAAATCCAAGCTCTTCACTTTAGATAAGAGCACATACTTCTGTAACTATCTCAAAATACAAGTAGAATGCCAAATGCTCTGTGGCAGCAAGATGTTGGCTAATAATAATTCCTAGAGCACACAGAACAGATGGACTTATATATTTACTATTAGAAATCATTAAGGAGCTACTCAGCCAATCTAAGATATTGATGGGAGCACCCTCTAGAATTCCAAGGGATGTCACTGGTGCCAATACTAGCTCAAAGAGGAGAATGTGTTTCTATTATGTACTGTTTCTCTCAGAATCTACTGACTACTGAAGTTCCACATGTATGACACATGCTGGATGAAATTAATATGACATATCCATGTTAATATCTGGCCTTTAGGGCACCATATAAGTAAACAAATGTCATGAGGTCCAGGCTGCAGATTCAGGCATGGTCCTTACTCCAGCTATTAGCTCACTACAGAGTTTTTTTTTTTTTCATGGACAATATCTTGAAGGGATACAAGCATCGTTTCTCATCCTTATTTATATATTTATATTAACATGTAGTCCCCAGGTTAATTGCCTTGCAAAGCTGAATTTTAAGAGTTTTCTTTGAGCAACATTGCTCCTAGAAATATAGGCCAAAGTTTAAGAACAGAAACTCAAAGGAATACTTGTCTACTAATATCTACAGCAGCATGTTCTCAATAGTTCAAATAAATAGTCCAAGAGTCTACAGCACAGAAAAGTAATAAAGATGAGTAATATCGCTGTAGAACACAATACTATTAATAACTAAAAATAATGAGATTCTGATGCATATTGAAGTAATGAACCTGAGTAAAGTGAAAGAAGCTAGACAAAAAGGGACAATCTTAAAGGGTTCACCTTATACAAAGTGCTTAGAATACCCTCGTTCATGGAGACAAGAGCTAGGAAGAGTTACTAGGGGCAGAAGGCAGAAGGACCTGAGTTGTTTAATGGACATCCTGTTTCTCATTAGAAAAAAAAGAATGTTCTAGAGATGAATGAATGGTGGTAGCAGTTCTGTCACGGTGCTTAATGCTTCTGAATTGTACACTTATACTGTTTAAAATGCTCAATTAAATATAATCTATATTTTCTACTATAAATGCTAAAATAACTCACTTTTCAACAAATGGTTTAAAAGCATCCATAAATTTTTAAAAGCTTCTTAATTGTATTTACTAAAATGCAAGCTGTATTTATTTTTAAATATTGTATACATTTATAATTAATCCTATTTAAGTAAGCCAACCAAACTTCTTTAAATACTGTTGTATTATATGTAAATTATTTTAATTCTCAACCATAGAGGATATTCACTCTTTCCTTCTGCAATAATTTTTTCAAAATTAAGGATTTATTAAATTATAGCATTTCAATGTAAAAGATATTTGTTTTTAGCACCTACATTTAAAACTATGCATATTTTAGGTATATTGAAGTATATTTATATTGTAGAATTTCATAGCCACTAAATTATAGTTTCAACAGCTCAAATTTTAAGTAGTTGCAATAGATTACACACAATATTCGTGGAAGTGGGATTCTTGAAGTATACATTATCACCCCAAACATATCATATGCCTGTTATAAATGTATCTGGTCTTGACAATGACTTGAATGCACTGATTTATTCAATAAGGCAGAGACATTATTCAAAGCTGTATACAATAGAAGGAATTCCCAGAGTTTAGTGAACTTTACACTTCAGTTAGAAGAGAACACAAGTGAAAAAACAAGTAAATAAAACAATAAGTTAAACAATATCTAGGAGAATCAAGATGAAAAATACTAGGATAAAGAAGAAACTTGTGAAACAAATACCTCAAAAAATTAGCCATGATAGTCTGTAGACCAAAAGTTTTTCTCTGTGTGCCTTTCCCACAATAGTGACTCGAAAAGAATATGCTATCTCCAGTCTTCAGTGAGGTGCATGGGAGAGCAGGAGGGTTAACCGCAGTACACAGGAATTTAAGACTTAAACAGTAATTCCTTTTAATACTGTAATCAGGTATTAAATTTAGAATGGTCATCCTTCTATTTTGTACTCTGGATAGAAAGTGACGTTATCAAAGCAGCATTTCTATTTTATAAAAATAAATACAGGTAATATCACAGGCACCATAAGCGTTTCATTGGTCTAAAGCAGTCTAAAGAAAATGATGGTGAATGAGAATACATGACAATAGCCACTGAAGCAGTGCTTAGACTCAATGTGAGTAAAGAAAGGTAAGTAAACTCCAAGAGTCACTGAATGATTGATTTGAGGGAAGAACCTCCAATCTGCAGTAATCTAGTTCATGAGGTCCAGCTGTGACTTACTGCAGAACTGAAAATGAATACCAATCGGAAATGAAATTACTCACAGCAATGTGTGATCGGGAATCAGAGCAAGGCGAAGAGTGATTGCCCCAAGTCAGTTCATTTCCCTTTGTCAGGCCAGTAGTTGAACCTTCCTGGGCCAGGATCAATCCAGACCATGCGTGTTTATATTGCCTTTCTGATGATAATATACATTACAATTATTTACTGCCTCTATGAATTTATTTCTAATAGATTTTTATGTTTTGTCTATGAACTTTTCTTTTATCTGGATGTAGAAACAGTGCTTGCTGGCTGAGGACGTAAGGTAAAGGAACCCACCAGAAAAGCTGCCATCTTGGAGTGATGAGCCATTACTGTGCCCTTTCTAGGGATGGGTTGCTGTCTCTCACACACCTATCACCTTTAAATCAATACAAAGACTCTTAGTATTGTAGAATCTGGCAGAAGTTTTGGTTCCCAATAAACAGCCAAACCCTATCCCTAACAAGGAAAGTAGAATGGCATGAGCCAAGGTGTCCATTCCCAGGAAAAAAATTGTTATCCCATTCTCTCTTTTTCTTTCCTTCTCTTATACACACAGTTCAAGAATGAACTTGGAAGACCTTACAGAAAATCAAAACCCAAGGGTCATACTCAAAAATAATTATAATATTTTGAGTGGCAGACCACGTGTGACTACCAAGATGCTACATTGTTGAAGCCAGCCCTGGTCCCTAGTCTTTTGATTTAACTCATCCTTCCCTTATATTTCCTCTGAAAAGGTTTCTCTAATCTATCACTATACCCAGCTTTGGCTTTTGGTTCATCCTCTGCTTATTTGTAAATCAAATGCCTTCAAGAAGTCATGTATATTTGCCATATCTACTTCCTTACTTCCCATTCACCCCTAACCATTTGTCAGCTCATGCTTGCACAATCCTATTGCCATGTTCTTATCAAGAACACCAGGTACCTCTTTGTTTCCTTGCCTACAGATATGCCCGCCTGTTCATCCATACAGGGGCATCTCCCTCTTTCTCTGAACATTTTCATTTCTTACATTTTGAGACGAACCTTGTTCATTCTGATCTGCATGTTTCATCTCTTTCCTTAGTGGGATCACTCTTCTCTGCCTGACTTCTCAGCTTAGGACTTCCTCCTTTCCATCCCTGCCCTACCTTAAGACTCATCTGTGTGTGAAGAATAAGTCTCTGTGCCTCTGTTTCTGACCCAGATTTTGCACTCATCACTGGACACAGTTCTAGTCTTCTACTTGGGTCCACTTTGCCTCTGGTTGCTGATAAAACAATGATTAAAATCAGCTTGCACGGGAAGGTTTTTATTTCATCTTCTATTTACAGTCAACTGACAGTAATAGAGAGAAGTCAGAACAGGAGCTTAAGGCAGGAACAGAAACATAGCTGTTTACTGGTTTACTCTTCACAGTGTGCTTACTTAGCCTTCTTTTTGTTTTAAATATATTTACATATGTATATGAGTGCTCTATCTGCATGTACAACATCTGCCCAAGGGTGGCATCACCTACAGTATATTGGACCCTTCCACACTAACCACTGACCAGGAAAATGTCCTTCACAGACTTGCTTATGAAGCCAAGCTGATGAGGTTCTCTCTTCATAAGTGACTCTAGTTTGTGTCAGGTTGAATAAACACTAACCCATATCACTTGACAACACCAGATTCTAAGAGAGCTCATGACCCAGCCTCTGTACGTGCTGAGCTCCTATAAGCCACTCTTCTCAAGCAAAGACCAGGGATACTGAGTCTCTTTTGTCCTGTCCATTTTATTCCACATTCAAAACACCACTGGTTTCTTATTGTTTTGTGTAGAAATGGGTGTTCTTTAAGCTTTCAAAAGTTTCCCTAAATTCCATCTCCAGTCACCATGGTGGTTCGGGCACTTATATAATGACAGTGGTCCTCATAAAACAAATCATTTTATATTATCTCCAAGTCAGTTCCTAATGACTACATAACAGTTATACATAGACTTCTGATATGACTTTGAATTTTATACATTAGAAAACCTCCTATTTTTCTTCCTTTCCCCTTCTCTATATTCTATATACATATATATGCCATATATATGACAATAAAAGAAAACAGCATTGAGTGGCTTTTCTTTATTTACCAAGAAAAATCACTGAAAACTATAATTCTGATAATAATGATGAAAATGAATAATTATTATGTACCTGACACCAGTCAAATGCTTCACACTCCACAAAAACTACACAAAACAAACACTGCTTCCTTTTACATATGAGACAAAACCGGTTAGAGGCAAATCACTTACCTAAGTTTTCACTGCAAAAATATAATTTCTATTTTCACAACCTTCAAATGCTACAAACACAGAAACATGGACCAAAAAGAGAATTAATATTTTAATAGGGTTAGCTTGGTGAGAAATTTACTACCTTATCCTAATTTCCTCGTTTTCCCACAGACAAATGAAATTTGGTCATTTTGGCACTGATCCACAGGAAGCATCTGGGAGCCATGGTTCCCAGACATGGCTTGGTACTAGTTATGGGCAAAGGCAGACTCTCAACTGCATACGACCCACGAGTGAAAAATGACTCCAGCACATCACTGGTCCACCACCATCCCAAACAAAAGTGGCAGCAAATAGTTAAGGCATTGGGAGTCTGGCAAGACCTTTAAAACCATGGTGGAATTTCTCCAGAGAAGTCGCCTCCAGAGTAAATGACAGCTGCTGCGCACAATGTCAGCCCTTTCTTTTATGAAACATGGTGCCCCAGGAAGTCTAAGATTTGCTGTGACCCATCACTGCTGCCAAGACGAAGCAAAGGACACTAAGTGTTTCATGTCCTGCTGCCTGGGCCCCAATTCATAAATTTATTTGGACATCAGAAATACACTGACATTATAGAAGAAACCACAAAATAGGACAGTGAGGCAAAATGAAGAATTAATGTTTTCAACTTTTGGTTGCTGTTCAACTGAATCCACATTCTTAGTAGGAATCAAATCTTCCTTTAGTCATATTTCAAGTGCAATACAGGTTATAATATTTAACTTAAATTATTTATTGGAATTACATACTCTATGTATGTTTGCATGTATGTATACAATATGTCTATGTCTGTCTGCCTATCTATCTTTCTATTCTTCCCAACTAGTACATTATTTTATGGTTCAAAGTAATCCCACTGGATCTCAGGGGTTGACGTAAGTGAGAGCTAGTAAAGATTGGACTAGCAAAGAACAGATAAGGCTTTTTTTGCTGCATCACTTAAATCCAGGGGATTTGCTTGTGAATCCAGAAAGGTTCCCAGGGTGCCTACTAAATGTAACGGACCAAACTTAGCCCATCATCAATTTTCATACATTTCATGAACTAATAATAATCACTTTCGCATTTAATTGACTAGAAAAAAATCAAAGAACAACATCTGATGAGAACTGAGAATATCTGGGAACTCAAATATCACTGTTTAAAAAGTTTTATTGATCGGGAGCTCTGTTTGTCACACAATGGATTAAGGAAAGAATTGACAGGCAGTTATGGAGGCTGTCCATATTGCCTACGGATCATAAAATATTTACTATCTGGTCATTACATAGAACCTTCCAACCCTTGTGCTAAATTAGTCTCACAAACAAATTTAAGAACATAAAAATATGGACTCCTCAAATAGGAAACAAGCTTAATTGTATTTATTTTACTGTGAACATGCCTCCAGGGAGGAGTCAATAATAGTTTTAAAAGGAAAACTAAAGTCTGTGCTGGGTAGTTACATTCCAAATACATAACCCTGAGTTTCCCAGTCCTCATGTGCTATCTATATTGTGTTCACTGTCATGTCTCATAGAATAGTATTCCAAAGGGTTGGGGATTTAGTTCAGTGGTAGAGCGCTTGCCTAGCAAGCGCAAGGCAGTGGGGTCGGTTCCCAGCTCTGAAAAAAAAAGAATAGTATTCCATCCCTGGCTTCTTACTGCTTATTTTTCTACATGGCTCAATGGTAGCCTCAAATAGTTACATGGCTATGCACAGTTGATATCACTAAATTAAAGATATCCATAAATTAAAGGCTAATAATAAGTAAAGGCAAGCGAAACAGCAAGGTGTGGCTTTTCAGGATGGTCTTCTTAACACAGTTATTGAAGACCATCTACATACAGGCACAGGCTTACAAATTCAGTTTTTCCACTGACTGAGTTCTGAGGAGAGGACTGGTAACTGAGCCTAACCAGCTCCCACTGCCCTTCTAGCTTTGTGGGAAAAGAAAAAAAAATCACAGAGATCAATAAATATGTGACTAGAGACTGAAAATACTTAAGCAATGATATGTATTAAAAGATAGTCTAGCTACCTAATGAGGGGTTGTATCTATGATGAAGAAGTGGTAACCTGGGGCACCAATCTATTCCTCTCAAAGTGTAACACAATAGGCAACTTCCTCTGCTCACCTTCCTCATGATCAACCAGGCATGTTAACCAACACTACTTAATTATGCATAACTCCTCCAGCACCCCCAACCCCACCTTCTCTCTTCTTATGCCCAGAGCTCACTTTAGTTCCCTAAAAACCAACTTGGCATCAGTGGGCCCCGAACACATCTTGGTTAAATCTCTTTCTAGTTTGCACAGCTAGTCGTCTCTTTGGTCGATATCTTAAGACTGGGCAGTTTTCTGGAATTCCTAGAGCTGAGGCTTTCTCCTCAGTCTTTAGTTAAAGTTTCAAGATGATTGGATGAAAAGGGTTATCAGCAACTACTTCATTTATTCCTAAAAGTATTGTTGATAATAAAATAATCACAAAAATGATTTTAAAAACCCAGCTGTTACTTCAAACAAATACATCCAACATCCCAGAATTAAACCGAGCTCTCCTGTGTTTTCCTCATTAACCTCAATAGACATGAAACATGCTTCAGTAGAGAATGTATGAACAGTACTTAGGGAATAATAATCACTTCATATGCAATATGAAAATCCTGTTATGCATGTACAAATTGTATTAAAAATATTTCACACCAAATCTGTTCCTATTTAACCAAAAGGGGGGAAATGGCATGAAAGGATGCTTTCAAGACAGCCTCTCATTTCCTAAACGGAAACCCACAGACTATTTTGTACAACAAATTATTTAAAGGTTTCCAAAGAAATAATGGTTTAATTTTGAAATATATCCTAACATCTCAAGAAGACTGAGATTTTAGGGGGCTGGGGATTTAGCTCAGTGGTAGAGCGCTTACCTAGGAAGCGCAAGGCCCTGGGTTCGGTCCCCAGCTCCGAAAAAAAAAGAACCAAAAAAAAAAAAAAAAAAAAAGAAGACTGAGATTTTAATATTCTAGGTCATTTCTGAACCTTTGATATAATAATAAGAGTGTGGATTACTAAAGAGGTGCGAACTTCCCATATCTGAATAAATTCTATTGAATGTGTTTCTGATTGCCTGCCACACTCAGGTGCAAAGCCAAAGTGCTAGCTCCAACTTTGAGGTCTGTTTCCTTGGTGTTCTCCCTTTTACTTTTCCAGCCCCTTCTCATGGAGGAGTAATGTACTTTCAAACTAAAAATGTTTCCAAAAGCAGTTGGGCTTAAGGTTATTTATGACAAAGGAATTGACTGAATGCTAGGTACCCAAGATGGCATAAATATTTAAATAAGACAATTCTCATCAGGTAAACGTCATTTAACTGTTCTGATCACTCCAATCTAACATAATAAATATAACAAAGTAATATTGCTCTACTCTGATCTGATCTACCCTCTTGGGTAGAAATATGTACTACATGGGTGTTTAAATACTAAAGTCCTTTCAAGCTGGAAACAGTTCAGTAAACCTCCTCTTTTGTCTGTCTTCTTCTTTTTCTTTTTCTTTTTTTGGATTGAAATCTCTGGCCAGTTTTCTTGGCTCAACATTTTAAAGAACCCCCATTGCCTCTGTCACTGAAGAAGATGTTGGAAACTGGAAACAGCCACATAGCCTGGGAGACAAGTGTTGCCAAATGAAAGAACATTGAGTTTCCACCAAATCCAAAGAAGAATGCAGTGACTGAGGCTTCCCTCTCTGCAAACTCAGGGCATTGATGAACTCTTTAGAGAAACTTTTAACCTAAGGCCAATTTTCCTTAGCTTAGGTACAAAAGACTGCTGTCTCTTGGCCTAACTAAGCCAGCTTTTCACCTCTTTGCTCTCTGCGTATGCCTGGAGACACATTACTACCCATAACCACTGCAAGACACCCTCTTTTTGTTGAATTTATGCAACCTTTCAACTTTTAAAATAATGATTTAAGAAAACAAGCAGAACCAATTAGCAATTCTATCATAACCAAGAAAACCAAAAACCACTGCATTCAGTCAGATGAACTAAAGTAGATTTAACAATATTAACTTTAAAAATAAAGGTGACTCGAATTTATCTGTGTGTGTGAATGACATATTCATTTACATTAATTAACTTTTTCTCAGCATATGTGTATAGTCATTTGGTGTGGGGAAAACATGTCTGCTCATCAAGTCAAGTGACTTTAATAGACACATAGGGATTGAAGGAGAAAAGGAAAGAAGAAAGAAAAAATATCATCTCAAAAAGATAAAAGACAAGACAACTGAGAGACCATGATTGGCTTATATAGATCTCTACAGAACCTATAAAGTCCTATATTCTGTTAATTCAATTCAATTAATAGTGTCATGAGTCAGCCACATTGACTGGCATCTGCCCTCACAGTCTATGTGTTTTGAGAAGCTGAGGTACTTGAAAGCGCCCATGCTGAGGAACTCTGGCACTAACGTAAATCCTACTATTAATTATTATCCATCGGGTGGTTGCTTTACATGGAACCTCTGACTCTTTTACTTGCATTCTTTTACCTAAGTCTCACAGTTACCCAAGAGCGTAAACTAAGCACATAAGATTTGCTTTATAAGAAAAAAAGAACTGGGGCCGGGGACATGGCTCAGTGGTTAAGAGCACTGGCTGCTCTCCAAGAAGACGCAGATTCAATTCCCAGCACATGGCAGCTCACAACTGTTTCTAACTCCAATTCCAGGGGATCTGACACCGCCATCACACAGGTATATATATATATATATATATATATATATATATATATATATATATATATATATATGCAGTCAAATCACCAATGTACATAAAGTAAAATTAAATAAATCTATTTTTAAGAAAAAAGGACTAAATAAGCAAAACTATGCACTTAACTAGCAAATAAATCTTCCAGTTTACATCATCAAAGATCAATCAAAGTAACAAACAGATGATCTTTCAAGGTCAGAGGTCAGATGAGCCACTGCAACATGCTGGTATCAGGATGAACTCTAACAAGGAGAGTTCACCTCAAGAGACCTCTAGCAACAGTTCATCTTATTTCTTAATTATCTTCCTAATGAACAAAGCCATGAGAAATAACTTATAAAACATAGTCTGAGAAAACTATTCAATATTCTTCTCAAATATATACTGGGAATATTAAACCACTTAAAGGAAATGTTAATACTTTTTTCATCACATTAAAGGGTTCTTCTCTGCAGCATTTTTAAGTAATTAAATTGGCTCATTTAGTGCTCTAGATTCTGGCTCAGTTTGATTATTTATACAGAAATATAGATATAAATTGGAATAGATATTAACGTTCTCTGAGTGGCCAGGAATTTTGTTGTTGCTGATACCTATTTGAACAGAAGCTTGAAAGTGGTCATATACAGCCTTAGCTTGTGCTCAGTCCACAGCTGCACAAACAGCCAAATGAAGCTCATAGGAATTACTGAATTGAAAAACAGTGAGATGGCTCAGTGAGGAAAATGCTTACTACACTAGCATGAACATCAAAGTTCAGAGCCCCAGAACCCAAGTAAAAGCTAACTGTGTTTACATCCCAGAACTGGGGTGGGGGAAATTCCGGTGGGGGGATTTCAGCCCTGTAAGTCTAGCAGAAGCATCACAATGTGAACTGCTGACCTCCATACAGGAGTATCTGCAGGCATGCACGCATACACACACACACACACACACACACACACACACACACACACACACACACAGAGAGAGAGAGAGAGAGAGTGACTTTATCAGAGTGCTATGCTTTTCCTTCTCAAAATATAATGATCTTATAAAGGGATAAACTCATATGGAAAGTCATCTTGGATAAACTCACATGCACCAATGACTGTCATGATGCAGGTAAGTGCACACTCCCTAAATTGTTATTCTATATGCTCTAGAGTAGCTTTTCCTTGTGTTTGATCTATTCTTCTGAGGCCTTTATATAAATGGCTCCTTCTAGCCCCAGCTATCACTGTCATTTTGTTCCCAAGCTCACTCAAAGTCTTTTTCTTGATGAGCTTCCCAGGTTTGTGTTCTTGACAGAAGATTGCCTTCAATTTTTAGGTTCCAGCCTCCAAGAGAAAGAACAAAGGCCTGGCTTCCTTCTTCCTCTGTTCTCTGAGCCTAGCAGTGACAGGCTCACAGTCGACCAGTGCTTCTCCATCTTCTTATTGTTGTGACCCTTGAATACATTTCCTCGTGTTGTGGTGACTCCCAACCATAAAAATTATTTTCATTGCTACTTCATAACTGTAATTTTGCTACTTTTGTGAATCATAATGCAAATAATGCATATATCGGACTTGCAAGATGGCGACCCCTGTTAAAGAGTTGTTTGACTCACAAATGAAAACCTCTGCAGTAGACTGGTAACAGCCTATGCAAATGAACTGGGAGCAAATGAACTGGTAACAGCCTATGCAAATGAACTGGGAGCCTAACCCCTCTGGGTAACATGGAGGAATGTTCTGTTTATTTCAGATCTTCCCTTTCTGGAGGCTGCTGTATGTACTTCCAGTGGATTCAGGAAAAGCAAGCCTGCCCGTCTTCCTGCTCTAAGGATGGGAGAGTCCCATAACATTGCTAGTCTCTAGAGCCTTTCTTGAACTTTTTGATAAAACAAAGGAAGACACCGAAAATAGCAATGAAAAGTTTAAGAGCTTCCCAGTTATGTAATTCTTTCTGTCCCTGTGGAATATTTTCTAGAGAAGAGAGTGATGCTGTTCCTATGTTGATGGTAAAAAGCTTGATATTTGAAACAAGGCGTGTGGACCAATCAAATACTCTGCGTGTTAGTGCATCCAAACATTCGATACCAGAATGTGTCCATCAGCCATAGCAAACGACAGTTTCCTATCTGTGACAAACTTAAAATTACCACCCCCTTTTGTAATAAGAACTTGTTTTTAGAAGGTTCATGGCTACCCAAAACAATAAAATGCATTTTGTAGGCTGACTTGGAAGTTGAGTATGTGCATGTGAATCAAAGTGCCAGACCAGATCAGATCCTTAAAGGAATGAGTACATCTTTCTAACTTTTCTTTCTTAACAGGGGGAGGTTAGATATAATTGGGCCATCTGTGTAAGTGTGAAGTCATAGGCATTCCTCTAGAGATGGGAGGAGACAGGGAAAGCAAGGCAGTTGGAGCCCTAGCCTGTGCTTCCAAGACAGCTAGAAAAGGAAGCATACACCCATTTTTTTCATGATCTGTTTCTGTTTTAAAGATCAAACTCACATTCTAACACAATGAACTTGATCCAGAGGTAACTGTGTTATTCAGCCAAAGAATGTGTTTTCAGCTGGAAAGGATCTTCGTGGTTCTCTTACACCTCTTTTCTGAAGTGAAGATTGAAACTTGAAGACTAGACACATTTCTTGAACTGAACAGCTAGCTGACAGTAGAGTCTGTTGAAGGTTCAATAGAATCCTGAAGCTCCACCCTTCTCCCTTCTGGGGCAATTAGAACTCCTTAGAAGTTATTCTGGACTCCCTTCTTGGATGCCTGAAGAACTTACTACTTAGGGTCCAGTGTTCCTTTGTCTAAGACTGCAGCAAACAGCTACCACTCAATCCACTTCAGTAAGATTGCCTAACTTACTACCATGCGAGGGAAACAAGACACAGCAAGCACCAAGACCAATCCCAAATGTGCCACTGCTGGCAACTGATAGGGAGGAAGGAGGACTCATGCCTGTATTCCTTGCCTAAGTAGCCGTTAATGTTCCCCTTTTCCTCAATGAAACTGATTATTCTCACAATGACCCCCAACTGTGAAATGTGTGGGATACAGAAACACGACAGTTGGAAATTTAGAAGGCATCTACTTTTTAAAATTCAATTCTATAGTATGAGGAGCAAGAAAAAGAGAAAGACTTGGAGTGGGAGTAACTTCAACTGCCAAAGGAACAGCAAAGGAAACTCAAATTTAAATATGTACCATATTTTAGCATTTTGTCTAAACTCCACCCTACAGTTACCTGGTAACAGACAGGTGTGCCTGACTCACTATATAAGGGGCTGCTTGTCCCCTCCTCTCTCTCTTGCTCTAACCTTCTTACTCCTCCTGCTCTGTCCTCTTGTCCCTTCCCCCATCTCACTCATTCCCCTCCCCACTCTCTCCTCAGGCCCATGACTAGCCTCTCTATTCCTCAGCTCCCCCTCCCTCTCTCTCTCTCTGTCTCTACTACCCTTTCAACTTCCCTCCCCATGTTCTAAATAAACTCTATTCTATATTATACTGTCATGTAGTTGGTCCCTCAGGGGGAAGGAATGCCTTGGCATGGGCCCACCGAGGCAACCCTTTACCCCATACCTGACTACACATCCACCAAACATATTCCTTTTCTCCTTATCTTTTTATAAACACAACACTATGGACTACAGCACTCTTTGGAGCAGGGAAGCCACTAGTAGTATGGTATGATTATGAAGGTTGTCAAAGGCATCATAAAAAGTAAACAATACATTCTAGATACCGACACACAAGGTCCTTGAACTTCATCCTGCTCTTCACTCTCCCTAGCCTTACATACACTGTTGACCCTCTTTATACTTACTGTGAAGCCATGCATTTACATTTCAACTTCACAAAATTCCATTTTTACATGCCGGTATGACACATTTCTTACCGTCTTCATTTTCATCAAGCACTGGTGCTTTGCTTGAAGTGTTGGCTCCCATGGTCAAGTTTGAACTGACCTGGACACTCTAGTTAAAGTATCCTGGAAGAAGCACTCATCTTTGTTTAATGTAGGCCCCAAAAAATTGGCTGGATACCTATGAGAGAGAGAGAGAGAGAGAGAGAGAGAGAGAGAAGAAGAAGAAGAAGAAGAAGAAGAATCCTTGTAATACAGTATGTGATAGATGACCTGAGTGGAGATTGTAACAAAAACATTTATTTGTATTGCTGTAGAAGAATTGTTTGTCCTTAAGAATTATAATAGAAATGACAGTGGTACATAGGGCAACAGGAGAAGCCACACTGCACAGTGTCATCAAAAGTCAACCTTTACCAACAAAGTAGGAGGAAAGCAAAATACATTCCCAGGTATTAAGAAAACTTTAAAGGTGGGTCAGTTAAGTGATTATAAAAATAAAAATAAAAATAATTTTTGCAAACCTCTATATTTTAAAAAAAATAGGCTAACTTTGTATTTCCATTTCTTTGCTGTGTGACCAAGAACAATCTGAAGTTGCCTTACCTTTCACCTCACCCTGAGAAGCACCATACTGGGTTAGACTTCACTAGCAAGTAGTTGGCTTCCTACAAACACTTTTTCTTCTCCAGAATTTGGAGTTGACAATGGTCTTTACCCACAAAGAGCTCTGTGTAAATAATTCTGTGTAAATATATGGCATATATATTCGTATGCTGATATGTGACCCCTATGTTGTGGCACATGAATATGTACATTATGTGACATTTATAAATTTTGTTTGGGGGCATGTTCTCTTATGTAGCTGAGGCTGGCTTTCAACTCCTGTTTAACTATGTCAGCCTCAATCGTTTAGAGAGTACAGATGCTTCCCATTGTCCCTGGCTTTCGTACATCTGTTACAGAAGGCCAATGTATAGAAACAGGGGCATGGGATTTTTTAGAACTATGAAAACAGTCTGTGTACTGAGTATGCAAACATAGATACATACTTAACATACTACATAAGGTACTTTTATAGTATACATGACCGGCAACTGCTGATCACACTGAAGCTCAAATTATACAACATATCTTAGAGATAAAATCTCCTTTATAGTGTACATCTATTCATTGATTTCTTTAAAAACATGAATGTAAAGACTTGCCATCCTGGCAATATCTGGGTTCCAGTCCTAAAAATTGCATGGTCATGGCCTTGAAAGAGTTACTTAACCTCTAGCCACTAAAATGGAGACAGAACAGTGCCTCCTTCAGGAGTCACAAGCTTGAATGCCTTTAAATGCCAGGAAGCTTGCACAAAAGCCAAACCAGACCAGGTACAGGACATTCGGGCATTATAAGGGCAATGGTGGTGGTGCTGGCTTAATCTAAAATAGCATTTGTGATCAGATGAAGAAACTGTGGCTGTGTGGAAACACTGGCCAGGGATTTTTAGAGCTACAGAAAGAGGGGATGAGCCAGATTTTATAAAAGAACATTTTAAAATTCAGCTCAGCTATACAGCTCAAAAAATATTACACTTGGGAAAAAACATGACTTGTGTATGTAGTAAAGCAATAGAATAAAGTAACTAGCAAAGTACCTGGCATACACAGTATAGAAAGAGCATTTATTTCCACAATTTTGATAGGTGTAATTTTTCCTTAAAATTTATTATTTTTAGCTGTTGGCACTTGTTGACCTTTTGTTTTGTTTTGTTACATTTTCCCCTTGGACTTTGTAAACACAAAAAAAATACTTATTTAGATGCAGAATTAGAGAAAGTATCCAAGAGAGCCTGGTTTATGAATAAGTTATTTTTTTAAAAGAGGCCCTAGGTATAGAAGAAAAACTCACTTTCTCATTAGGAAAAGGTAAGTCAAGCCTTCTGTTGGAAGGAAGATCCATTAAGGAATTGCTACTTTTCCAACTAAATGCCAACTGCTGGCAAAATGCTGTATAGTCTTTAAAAAGAATCATTAAATGGAGAGCAAAGAAAGAGTCAGCAATTAGGAAGTGACCAATTAAATGGACTAGGGTTGGGAAGAGGGTCGGGTGGTGGTAACCGGTGGCTGAGGCAAGCTCAGTGGGATCACTGATGTCCAGCAAAATATTGAGAACTGGTGTCTATGTAAGTTATAAACAAAGCAAAAGGCTTTTAAACAAGAGAATTAAGAAAAAAGTAGGATGCTCATTGCATTTGACAGAGGGTTAAGAAACAGCATGGAGTATCCTCTGTGCTTTATTATTGCCTATAGTCTAGAAAAAAATAGCAATGTCTCTACTACCAACAACATTAGAAAAGGAAAATCGGTCCGATACATAAGGAACAATGGCTTTAAGTTGGGATATAGTCCCTTATGTCCAGTAGCAGTCTGAGCGCATGCTTTCACACCACATAGCAACTCTGCCACTCTTGTATTTTTCTTCACACCTTAAGTTTTTCTCAAGTAGCCCATTTTCTGGCTACACAAGATATTTCAAGCATTGACCTTGCACACTGTCAAATCAGATGGAATAAAAGATGGGAATAGGATCAAGGTTTTCCACATTTCAGACCCTGTGCGATTTTATCGCCTGCATGACCAGCAACTTAACTGGGAGAAAAGTCGACGTGAAGGAGACATGTTGCTTAACATCCTCTTCACCCATGATAGGCACTGTACTTCATCTAGTTTAGAATTTTCTTTCACTCCCCTTGCCCCCCATGTGCCTAACCAAATTAGATGTGTTTCTTTCATGACTAGAAAGAAATAGGCCTTTCTCAGGCAGGAAAATGGTGACTCATTCTTTCCACTCTGTTGAATAGAGAACGGGAGAAATCTAAGACCATTTCCATAAAACTTCTCCCCTTCCTGACCTCGTGTTCCTGAGTCCTCAGCATTAGCTAAGCACCAAGTGCATCAGCCATGCACAGAGAGGGAATCCCTAAGCCCAAAAGAAGATAATTTGTCTGGCAGGAATGGACAAGAGTTCACAATCTACTTTGACCCTGTAATTACCAGATTGTTAAATGTGACCTAATTTTCTAATATGAGCATCTCAAGTGTGGCTTGGAGCCTTGAACTAGTCAGGAGGCTCTGAGCAACTGCCTCCCTCGAGACTCCTAGAGTTGGAGCACACCGGTCTGATGCAAAGATGTTGCAACATCTGACAGCACCATATAGATTTCCTTATTACAATGTGTGCAGTCATAATTATTTTTCTTTGCATTTGAAAAACAACTAAATTGAAAATATTTAGAAACACAAGAAAGAACAAAGCCAGAAAGCATTCACCTTAGCAACATTCTCTGATAACAATTGTTTGACTTTTTCAACTGTTTTTGGCAGTTTCGGGTATTAAACATTCCTGGTAAGTAAACATTTCCAGATTAGCCCTCAAGCCAATTAGATGCTTTTTCCCACCTCCCAAAGACAGCTCATGGAACTGTACACACCTCCACACTTTTCAAACTTGAGAAGTGTTTTAAAATAAGCCATCCAAACCTGACTGAGGTATTGTCTTGCTGCTTAGCGATCCTATATCTGAGGTCTAAGAATGAGCGTGCACACCTTTCACAGCTCCAATCAATGGTTTATAAGTGCCGCTTAGCAATCCACAGAGTAAACACAGCACGTTTACTTTTCTGTGAGAAAAACGTTCAAACTTCTCAAGATTGGGGCAGGGAACCTTGTGGAGACTAAGGCAAACAAGGAAAGCAATGCTAGCTTACTTTGAAGCTGGGTGAAAGGCGTTAGTGGGAAAACTTCCCCTCATTCAATTCAGTCCAGAGAATATTTCTTGAAGTCTTTGGGGTCAAGGTGGTGCGAAAGTGGAGGAGCAGATAGGGGTAATGGCTAGGGTGGGTCCTTTCCTTCATCTAGTTGTGTGAGTCGCCCCAAACGGTTAGCCTCTGTATGCTTACTTATTCCCATCCCTTGAACTTCTCAGCTACTCACCAGTGCCCCTCTTCACACCAGGGGATTTCCTAAGTACAGTCACTACTCACCCAGCCTACATCCTTTCCCCAATGTTTCAACTCACCTCAGGATGATGTTTCCATTCGAGGAGCAGAGGCTGACAGAACTCAGCAGGCCAGGAAAGACAGATACAGAAGACACCTGCGGATCAGGACGCGGTTGAGGGAATGGCCCTGGCAGGACTGCTCGCTGGGCTCAGGCACCTGCCGCTGCAAAGGGGACCCAGCGCAGCCGCGCAGCTCCCCAGCGAGGGGCGGGTCCCGGGATAGGAGGAGAGCGCCGAGAAGTCCGCTAGGGGCGTCCCCAGACGGCGCCCTCCCCCGGAGCGAACTGCCAGTCGCCTGGATGAGCGCCAGTCGCCAGGGGACTGTGCGATTGTGCGTCGTCGCTGGCAGAGGACTGGATGAGCGCCCCAGGAGGGCGAGCTGGAAACAGGAGGGCGTGGCTGGGAGCCCGGCACCCGCTCCATCTCTAGCAGTCTTAAGCTGAGCGTTTCCCAACTTCCCAGACCCGGGGGTGTGAGGTGGGGGAGATCTTTCCCAAAGTAATCCTTTGAGGAGACTCCTTCGACCTTGATCCCTGGTGATGGGGTTCCCTAAGGGGTGGTGGACTTGAAAGTGGCAGGGTACAAGATTAGTAGAAGTAAGGATGGTCATTGCATTGCCCCATTCTACTGCTGATGGAATTGAGGTACAAGACATGGAATGGTTGCCTACTATGGCAGAACCACGCGTTCGTTCGTGAGGAGACTCCTGGCCCCCAGCTTTTCCTCCATCTCTGTACACACACCTGCTGGTGCAAGTTAGAGTGGAACCCCTTTAAGTACAGAGGAAGGCAAACAGGAGAAAACAGTCAGGTCGACTTCCATGGCAGCTGACCTCTGCTTCCTCTGGCAATCATCATCACAGTTCAGGTAACCTATTGTTCCCCTCCCAGGCCAGGGTCACATGCCAGCCAAGGGGAGAGTGGCAGTACAGCACTTCCTTCAGAAATAACTAGTGTGACAGCAGGGCAGCTGCCAAACAGGGATGAATGGACAGTGGGGGGTGGGGGGTCTAGTTTGAAACTGGCAACCCCTTCTGTCCACCTTCACATTTCTCTGCCAAATAGGAATTCCAGGTTAAGCGCTGCCTCGCATCCATAGAGCGAAACGGTAAATGAGAACGTGCGGATTAAAACTCCCATTACTTCGAAACATTTGCAAGCTTTAACAATAAAAAATAAACAGTTATGTAGAATGTGTCTGCAACTAAAATGTCGTTTTCAGAACGCTACTAGTGAATATGACTAGCCATGGTTCCACAGGAGTGGAAACACAGAACTATACTAAACTTCTCAGGGTGGCACTTGGTGTGAAATATATACCAAAATTGTTGAAGGCTCCCCCCACACTTTAACGGAATGTTTCAGGACAAAACTCTGCAGCCCTAGAGTCACTTTCCTGTTCTTACACTCAGTTAAACACGAATTATGTTCTTCTCAAGTATTTTAAAACACTTTCAAACACTGCCTTTTTCTTATTCACGTGTTCATCTTGCCTTGGGCATTTAAAGGGGCAGATGCGCTTAGAGCCCAGAAGTTTGTAGTCAAGCTGGGGCTCATTGGGGCAGGGCAGGGCACTTGCTTCTCTGATGTTTTAGTTTTTTGCATCTTTGCATTGCTAGCTTCTTAGGAAATAATTGTTTGGACAGGAATTGGACCCACAAATTAACAGTTAATGTTGTTTGGCATAGTTGCACATGGGGACTAAAAATAACCAGGAGGGGGGATTTTAAGAAATTTATTGTAATAGAGAGTTTTACTTTTTAAGAAAAATGCACATTACTTTGTATAGCTTCTATCATTTAACAATACCCTTGATTATCAAGAAATTTGACATACACTACAAATTGATGTAATCCATATTAATATCACTAATACCCATCCAATCTCCTAGGGTATAATGGTTCTATTTTATCATCAAGTGAACTAAGCAAGAAAGTGGATGGAGACTAGACCAAAGTTCCTTGAAACCTCATTGGTTGACAGGGAGAGCTATAGAATCCTATAGACTTTCAGCAAACTTCCATTTCTGAGGTGTTGGCTAAGTTACCTAAAGGCTCCAAGCTTCAGTTTCAGTAAAGACATCTGTAACCAGGGGACGGTTAAATGAGATGTGTAACAGCAAACTTAACATGAATGGCACAGAGTACACACTCAATTTAGCACCTGTTAAAGCTACCAGTTCAGGGCTAGGGGCAGCTCTGTGGTTAAGAGCACTTGTTTCTTTTGCAGAGGACCCAGATTCAATTCGCAGCACCCACATAGTGCTTCACCACCCTCTGTTACTCCAGTCTAAGGGGGATCTGATGCCCTCTTCCAAATCCTGTGGACACTAAGCATGCACATGCTGTGCATATAAATATACACAGGAAAAAAAAGAACAACACTCACACATAAGATAAAAATTAAAACTCTAATAAAAAGCTTCAAAAGACTGACAATTCAGT
This sequence comes from Rattus norvegicus, assembly GCF_021556685.1. Taxonomy (NCBI): domain Eukaryota; kingdom Metazoa; phylum Chordata; class Mammalia; order Rodentia; family Muridae; genus Rattus; species Rattus norvegicus. The sequence continues at coordinate 35,329,112 of NC_141551.1, read as the reverse complement.
AAACAGGCTACAAGGTCGTAGCCCATCCTTCAGGCCTGGTCTGTAAGTCACTCTTCTGCAGCTTCAGTTGCTTTGTTTAAAACAAAACTCGAGTTCAGCCAAGTGCATGCGTTATAAGCTTGGCATGCAATAATGGTTATTTTAAAACAGTTATATTGCTCATTACACATGAGTTGTTAATGAAAATGTTAATGCAAGGCATGGGACACCTTCATATGATTTATTGGTCAAGGAGATACCACAGGTCTACAAAAACAACACAGATTGTTGCCATTGTCCCAGATAACTCACTGTAACTACTTGGTAAGAGCCTTTCACGAAAAACATAGAGAAATAAATCAATCTCAAACTGATAGGAGGATGCTTCCTCCATGTTAGCTAGCTTCTATAGTACTAGCAAGTGCTATTCAGGTTGCCGGGGGGGAGAAAAACCATCAATGGTCTTACCCAGCATAGGACTCAGCAGTCTACATCACCCACCTGAACCACCAGTACAGCAGTTGCACAAGTGTTAGGGGGTAATGACTTTCTGTTTGGATTCCAGGTCTTCTCCACAGGAGGAAATGCCAAGCCTGGTACTGTAATCCTTAACAAAAGTCCATGGCTTGGGAGGTTCCATGGTAGACCTCGCTATAGCTATTTGTTCAATAGCCACGTTGTCAAGTTGGTTCCAAATATTAATGTGTATACTTGTAGGCTTGGTCAAAGAAGTTTCTTTTCTGCAGTGGACAACAGTCAATGTAGAAATGTGTAATGAATCCAGGTTCTGAGAACAGGAGATTGGGAACCCTGTTATCACCCCCACTCCACCCACCCACCCACACACACACTGCCAAGACTCAGGGACCATCAAGGAAGAAAAAGTACAAAGTACATAAGAGCTGAAACGAGAGTTGTGAAATGCTTTCTTCTGTGAGTGATGTTAACTTTGCTCTGATGACTCTAGGAAACCGGGCTTACCTTCACAAGACATACACAACATCAAGACAGCCAAAATACCAGCCTTAGCGGGGTAATGATCTCGGAGAATTCTGATAGTTGCAAGAGAAAGCAAAATCATTGCTTCTGAAAATATAAATGGTAGGGCTCTCATGTTCCACCAGCTGGCCCCATGCTCCCACACATATGAGCAGCACTAAATGGATTTAGTTGACTGTCAGTTGGGAAAGGTGTGTTGGAAGAAGAATGTGTATATGTGTATGATAGTTTCTAAAATAACAAAGAATGAGGTTATGATGGTATTCTGTCTGTCTAGAGCAGAGTTGCTCCAACAAGAAATTGTGCAACAGGACAATTATATTATACTCTCTTCTTTATTTAGTTGTTCACATTCCCTATTGTTTCTAATTCTTGCCTGTGTACCTGCTGCACACACACATCTCTGTGGGAAAAGTCTGATATGGCCTAGGTGCTTGGCTAACTAGGCTATGTGCATCTGTCAATCTCTGGAGCCCTCCAGTGGAGAGGAGCACAAAGTAACCAGGAAAACAGAGAAACGGGGATGTTAAAAGTAAATCATGGTATACACCATAAGTTTTAAGACTGTGGACTTCAACTATGTATCTCTTGTCTTGAAAATGGTCTTATGCCATTGCAGTTAAAATAAAGTGATTTCTTTGCCTGTCTTAGTTATTTTGCTGCTCTGAAGAGACACCATGACCAAGGCAACTCTTATAAAAGAAAGCATTTAATTGGAGATTTTCTTACAGTTTCAGGTTAGTCTATTATTATCATGGTGGGGAGCATGGTGTCACACATGGAAGGTATTGCACTGCAGAAGTAGCTGTGTTCAATTAATTTATCTTGAGTCAGGGTTTCTCTATAGCCAAACTGACTTTCTGCAGACTGTGCTGAATTTGCCTTTACCACAGAACATTTGCATAGCTCTTTACAGACGATAGACAAGCTTGGGATTTCATTTCATTCAGCCGTCACATCAGTTTCTCAGCTCATATTTATTCTGACTTTAGATGCCAGCCCTCATTCTCTTATTTAAAATTCTACCTTGGTTCCTCATCTATATTCCAAAATATTCCTGGATTCCTCCTACCCTTACCATGAGCCAATGTAACTATTTTGTTGTGTGAAACTTGGATTCATTTCCCTGATTGGATGCAAAGCTATAAAGACAAGAATGACCTCTGTGTTGACTATCCCTGTGGGCAGCATTGAATCTGGTAGTTGTTATGCAAGACGCATCCTGTAAAATAAGTGTTTATCCTGGAAGGAAATACCATAAAGTCATATTATACCTCAAAGCAATAACCACACGTAGGAAGCAGCCCTTTGTAAGACAATATGTGTAGGAAGCAAAGACACTGCAGCTCACCCTTAGGGTTTGGGTGTTTGGGAAGTAGCCTCCAAGCCTGGAAAATGGAGGCATAAGGGCGTAATGTTTGGAGAAAATAACGAAAAGTTTAGTGTTATTGAATTTACAGAGTGAGGTGTGCAAAATGGATGAGAGGAACACCTTGAGGAAAGAAAGATGGTGTGAAAAACACTGCATTTTTAAACAGGGCATCAGCGGGAAGCCTATAGATGTGTTAGGAGAAAAACAGATCCACTAGCAATTCCATTTTAGTAAGACCATTCTGCCCTCTTCGTGTTGAATAACACGAAGCTTTCTTTTTCTTGTTTTGATATGTAAATTATACCCATCTGTTTAGAAGGTGTGTTTTCATAATAATACTCTAACTCTTCACAGCTATACTCAGTTTCAGCCCAGTGCCTCTGATTTATGAGTTGTCCAATACTTGCTGAATCCATCTCGTATTGAGTTTTACCTGGTTTGTTCACTCCCACAAGCCAGCCCCCTTGAGACATAACCTGTAATGATATCTTGTACCTATTTTTCTTTCAGTTACTATCATGGATGAGATTCTTCCATTTATTTTATCCAATTTCACTAACTGACTGAACTGCACAGTTTCCAAATACCTCTCACAAATTCTGCAATTCCTTCATTATCTGTTCAATTACCCATTTGGCTGTATTGATCATTTGCACACAGTAAGGAGGGGTTCCTTGCCAGGAGCTGCAGGTAGGAAGTCAGATAACCTGCTTCTGTTCTTCAGGACAAACTCTGCTGAGCCCTAATACACAGCAGACTGTGGCTACTGGTCACCCTGGGAGTCAGACACAACTTCACGGAGAGACAAACACACTTAAAAAGGAAGGGGGAGTTTTAGTCTGGTATCTTAAATACAAGGTAAACATCGTATCTAAATACCTGACACCTTAAAAATAGTAAAGGAAAGGAAAATCGGTGTAAATTAAAGTGTAGGAAAAATAAAAGTTTGTGGATTTCTATATATGTATAAATGTAGCATCACAAAGCTGTAAGAGTGGCACAAACATTTAAACAAGTGGATCTCAACCTTCTAAAGCTGAGCCCCTAATACAGATCCTCATGCTGTGGTGTTCTGAGTACACAAATGAAAGTACCCAGTGTAGTCTGGAGATGTCAGCAAAGCTGTCACAGAAGAATAATATCCATGCATGGTCCCTCAAGTACTAACTAGCTACACAAAAGGAATAAAGAACAAAGGGCCCATCCAGAAGGAGCAGAGTGGACAAAGGCATAGCTGGCGCAGACCTGTGCATCCATAGAATGCTTGGAGCTTCTGAGCAGCTGGTTAAGGAGGATACAGGCTGTCCATACAATATGAACCTCAAATGCCATGTGGGGGAGCCATGTAACCTGCACAGGAGACCCATGAACCCTGTGGTGGTAACATCTTCTCTCAGAATAGTAAATGGGAAAAAGTGGCTTTGGGGTGTTTCCCAAACTCTGAGGTCTGATATGTTGGCAAAGCCAGTGATGTTCACATTACAGTGCAGGCCTCTTCTGAATCACACAGGTGCACTTGTCTGGTACAGTTTTAATCCTACAAATAACCTTCAATGACAAAAAAAACACAAACTTTAATACAGCACTCATAGCTAGGGGATTTAAATCATTAACTCTCTTCTTTTTGCAAAACTAACTTGTACTTGCTTTTAGGTCCACATCGGATGCCATTCTTCTGTGACACAATCTTAGTCACCTCTGTACTAGACATTGATATGTCCATCAAATGTCCTCCTGAAGACACACGATTTCATCTCTGTTTTGTCACAGAGCACTTAGATATAGAGTCTCATTATAGAGCCAAACCAGCCCTGAACTCATGATGGCCTCAAATTTACAGTTCCCCTGCCTCAGCACCTTGATTACTGGAATTACTAGTATTTGCCTCTATGTCCTCTTTGATTTGTTAAATAAATTCCATATTATAAAGAATGTCTTTTAGTTCAAAGAAATTGTGACTGAGGGAAAAATATGTGCATACTCTCATTTTAACACACAAATGTGTGTGTGTAGGCATAATGCTTTTGTGATTGTGTAAAGACTATCCTTGCATTATACAAATATTGATTTCTCTGCCCCCACAGCTTGTTGCAACCCAGACATGGCATTGCAATAGTTATTCTAAACACCTCCTGTTCCAAGTTTGTGTAACAGTGCTCACCATTTCTTCTCTACCTTGTCAATCAAAGCTGATCAGCAATGGCTGGGCAGAAGAGAGAATGAAGTGGGACTCCCACCAGCCAGGCTGGGGGTGGGGGGAAGGAAATGAAGGGCATTCACCTTGAGGAAGGGGTCGCAGAGACATCTTGGTAGAACACACCTGAAGAGCAAGTCCAATACTGGAAAGTATCCAGATTTGCCTAGAGGATTAAAATAGATCAACGACTGCACAGGTTTTGAACTGTAAATTTTGATTAAATACATCCAGTAGTGTCAGTCTCATTCATTTGGGGGCTAACCAGGGGTATAGAAAAACTACAGTTTTAAAAATACAATTACATTTACATGTACCAAAATATCCTATGGTACCCTAATAATGTGAATAATTCTTATGTGCTAGTTAAATTCATAATAACTAGTTTAAATAAGAAAGGAAGCAGACACTTGACTTTGGTCTTCACATCATTGTTATTCCCCTTCCTTGAGAGATTAAATAATTACTGTGATAGAAAGTGAAAAAAGAATGAACCTATTTTTTATGAAGAGATTAATCTGCATTCTTTGACTACTAGTTCTCTTTGGAAGCCTTTAATTCTAGTACATACATATTTCAGACACAGTTATATACCAGCATATGCATGTATTCATTCTCAAAATGCAGAAATATGGGGAACAGACTGTAGGTTTGATGTTTTTTGTTCATCAAACAGAAGAAATAAACATTTATGGAACATTTGTTATATACACATAAATATGAAAAGGTGCATGTACCATGTGAATATTTAGGCTCTGAGCCTTTTGTTTCCTGACTTGAATGATGTGGATACAGTTGAAGCACCTTAACAAGATAATTAACTTAAACAGCATACAAAAGCACTTAATGTTAAGCCTCGTACCATGAAGGTCTCCAGTAAATGTATTACTATTTGTATAGTAAATGCTAACCCAATGACCACCCACAGATTCTTCTCTTTCTTTTCATGTCCTGCGTCTGTATGTTAAGATTGTCTTTATGTTAGACTGGCTCTAAATGTGACATAAAAGTAATAAGAACAATGGTGATTGATTGCTTTAACAATGAAAAATTGATATGATGATATCATGAGTGATTTCTAGAGATATTTTTTTCAGTATTGGGATTAGAACTCAGAGCCTCACAATGCTACACAAATAAGCACTCTATCACTGAGTAATATTCTGAGCCAGGGAGAGGGGGTTGGATCTTAAAAATCTATAAATGAATGTTCTAGTTAGGTTCAAATGTCAACTTGACAGAGTTTGGAGTCACCAGAGTAGGAAACAACAGCAAAAACAATTGAAGACTTGCCTCAATCGATTAGCCAGTGGCCATGTCTATGAGAAATTGCCTTTATTGATGATTGTTGGGGATGGCCCAGCCCACTGTGTGTGATGATTCCCTAGGCAGGTGGGCCTTAGGTATACTGAAAGCTGGCGGAGCATGAATGAGGTCATGAGTGAACTGGTAAGTAGCATTCCTCTGTAGTTTCTGATTCTGTTCTTGCTTGAGTTCCTGGACGGAATTTCTTTAATGATGGAGTGTAACCCAGAAGTATAAATCTAAATAAACTCTTTCCTCCCAATCTTGCACTTGGCCATGGTATTTATCACAACAAAAGAGATCAAAGTAGAAGAATGTTGTAATATCTATTTTGTGTGTATAGGTAGAATATTAAGTTATACTTGGCATATGTTTCCGTCTCTGGAATCTTTGTCTATATGAATGGAATACTAAGGATATATTTCCACTAATAATAATTTTCTTTTTCTGTCCTACCTCTGTTATAATTATAATTAGAGAAATTTTCTCCTGGAGTTGTTATGAAGATTTCTGTCTTCAAAGGTTTATAAAGTTAAAAGTTTATGGATGGCAAATATAGAATAATCCAGAATACCAGACATGCTAGAAAACTATGAAATGTCTTAATGTCAATGGAATTAAGAAGATGCATTTTTTTTGCTAAACTTAGATTTTGAAAAGTGTGTGTGTGTGCTTGCACGCACATGTGTACATGGACATATATTGAAATCAGAGCACAAGTTCGTGAGTTTAGATCTCTCCTTCTACCTTGCCAGGCTTTTGGAATGAGCTGAACTGTGTCACAAGCCCCTAAAACTTCATTATAATCTATCATTTTACACAATCCTGGGTGTGGAAGTGTCTCATTTTAAAAAGCCATAATGCTGAAATAAAGAAGAATGGAGGAAATAGAATTTATATTTTATATCCCAAATCAGCATCCAGCTTCTGAATACTAGCTCTCGTCCTGAGGCATTAACTCTTGATGAAATGTAGTTTTGGAAGTCTCATTGTTATGTCACATGTCTGTGTTTGTGAAATTATGTCAGACATATTTCATCTTTACTTGAGTGAGAATGGTGAACGCTCTTCACAGTTGGCTTTTACAGAGAACGGCTGAGAATACAGGGAACAGTAGTGGAGACTGAGCATTTTGTAAAGAGCATCCTTGAATCCCCTTAATAGACTGCCTGGAAAGTGAATTACCAAAGCAATTTCCATTTTTTGTCGGACTCCAAAAGGTATCTTTTCAAGGAAGGGTCTTACACTGTGCAGATCATCATGACACAAGTTCTCAGTGACTTATGTCAAGAAAATTTCAAGAGGGAAGCAATGCTTTTTGAGTTCCCAGCAGTCTCCATGATTCAGTGAAACTGTAAGAAAAGGTCTCTGTATCCATGGTTGTATGTCTCCTCGCACTGGGTAGCAAACAATAATTACATTGAAAAGAGTTATATGAATAATAGAGTGGAGAAGGAATAAGAGTTTCAAGATAATAATAATAATAATAATAATAACAAAAACAACAATAATAATAATATCTCTTTAGTGTTTTGTGTGCCAAGTTCTGTACTCAACTCATTTTTTCACACTATATTTAATGCAGTCTCCCTAATACTTGTCCAATTCTAGGCTTTAAGAGAGCAGGTAAGCAGCTTAGCCAGGAACAGAGCCCAGCTGTTCTTCACCAGGGTCCGGGCTTTTGACCATGACAGCATATGCACTTCTGTATACTGCTTATGAAATTAAAGTTAGGTTAGAGCATCTAATCTGTCACCTGAAATATATTTGGGATCTTTCTCTGCATTTGGAGATGTCACTGTGCTCGCAGTTATGATTTGACCTTCCATTTTAAAAAAAGAAAGAAATGATGATGTTGAACTACGTAGTTTCTTTCTATGGGCCCTTCAAGTCTATGATGATGAAAATGCCATGTGACCCATTGTTACAATGATCAACCATGTTAGTTTGCAATATTAACATTGAAAGAAGAGGGCATGAGTTACAAAAAAAGATAGAAAACAAATTGTTTCTCTACTTCTAAGACTGTTGTGATTATTTTTGGTAGAGGACAAGTCCATAGAATACAATCAATACTGAAAATATAAAATTTAGTGTAAAGTTCCATTCCAGATATCTACTCTAACTCTATAGAAATTCACTGAGTTGTATAGACTCTGAGTCAGGTTAATTTTGGTTTGTAATGTTTCTGTGTGCAACTCTTTTTTAAATAATAAGTTAAATAAAAAGGTTATAAAGTTAAAGTTATAAAGTTTATGTTATAAATTATATATATAATTAAAATTTTATAATATTTTTAAAGTTAAAAGAGTTACCAAGACCTGGAAATTTAATTTTAGCAAAACTTAAGACGATTGCTAGCTACCCACAGAAATACCTTAAACATCCAGTTCATTGGTATAAACAGACACAACACTTAGAGGAAAACTCCTTTAACTAGGAATTTTAGTTTCTTAAATAAATGCTAATGGAATGATAAAACAGGGTAACATGAGTCTTCTCAAAAATTACTGAATGAGGGGCTGGGGATTTAGCTCAGCGGTAGAGCGCTTGCCTAGCAAACGCAAGGCCCTGGGTTCGGTCCCCAGCTCCGAAAAAAAAAGAAAAAAAAATTACTGAATGAGCTAAAGGTAAGGATTTGCGATGTGTTTTTCCTTCCTATGTAAGTAAGCCTTGAGTTGTTGTCATGGCTTATTCTCTTTTTTTTTTTCTTTAACTTGAAAAACAGTTGCTTTCTTTTGGTTCCAGTTGCCTTTTCATGGAGTTATTGTCAAGACTACAGTTGTCACTGGAAATTATCTCAGCCAGTGAATACCCATTCTTAGAAGGACTTCTTAAGAAGCATATCACCTGCACCTTGACAGCAGGGAATCCGGATAGTGATCATCACTCATGCCTTAGGAATAAGGGCATGGAGATTCAGAAGATGCCTAGTTTATAAAGATATGTGCCGTCTCTACCCATAGCATAATTAAAAAATATACATTTAGTCCAACTTCTGAAGTCCCCATAGTCTATAGCCGTATCAACCATTTCAAAAGTCCAAAGTTCAAAGTCTCTTCTGAGATCCATCTAATCACTTAACTGTAATCCCTTAATCAAGACAGGTAGTCAGCTGGGCAAACTATAAACTCTGCATCTCCATGTCTGATGTCAAAGCAGTTTTCAGATCTTCACTCCTTTGTCATCTTTGTTGACCACAGCAAACTTCTTTTCTTAGGCTGGTTCCACTCCTTGTTAGCAGCTTTCCTCAGGAGATATCCTACGGCTCTGGCATCTCAAAAATTTTGAGGTCTTCAAAGCAGCTTCAATGTTGCAGCTTCTTGTTTCAATGTCTGGGGTCCACACATCATCTTCTGGGCTCCTCCAAAGGTCTGGCTTCACTTCTCCAGCTCTGCTCTCCACAGCACTCTAAGCTCAGATTGATGCACTCCATTGTCATTGTTGTTCTTGATAATCATGCCATGGTACGAGCATCTTTAATACACTGGGATCTTCTTTTGTGAGTAGGCTTCACTAATAGCCTCTCGAGCATGAAGAATAAGAGCATGGAGATTCAGAAGTTATATAAAGTTATCAACTAAGTCTAAACTGGCAGCAAAAAAATGGAAACTCCATTCCTTCGCCTTCATGTGAATGGCGACATCTCTGGTTCAAACCAGCTGAAATTCCAATTTATCTGAATATGAATGAATGCATCATTGGTCTTAAAAAATCTAAGGAGGACCCCAGATGTCGGACTCTTTGATCGTGCTTCCTTTGCTTCTACATAAAAGCACTAAAGTGGAGGAGGTAATTTACTGTGGTATTATCCCAGCTTTCAACGTTCCTGGCTGTAAATGCATTCAGCTGTTGGAGTAAATAAAAATTAATTTAATTTTTTCACATTATTTGTGAAAAATAATCACATACGGTGCATGTGATCCCACGTGTACACACACATGCACCATGCATATTGTCAAAGAAAAGCTTGTGAAGTCAGTTCTTCCTTCTACCATATAGGCTCCAGGGATTGAACAGAAATCTTAAGGCTTAGCAGCAGGTGCCTTTTACTTTCTAAGCTGTCTTCCAGCTGGTAATGGCAAATTTTACTAGAATAAAAGTGCAAGGACAATAGAGAATCTCCAGGAACCTGGGCTGTTCAGTGGAAAAGACAGAACAAGAAGATAAAACAATGAAGACATAACAGGAGATAGCTCAATGCAGATGCATCATGTAATTCCAATTTAGACTTATTTGTTGATGTAACCATGAAAGATAGAAGGAAATCTCATTTTTCAATGTAATGATCAACTAGAATTGATACCATTTTGCATGTGTCAGCAAAATATGCTGGATTATAATATTACAAACATTTAATGCCTTTTCTCTGTGAACTTAAATTTTATAGAAATATAGGACACATGGGACAGGGAAGCAGAAAAGGGACTACTATGGATGGAAGGAGAGAAGAGGAAAAAGACAGAAGACGATAAGGGCAGGGTCAAAAAAAGAAAACCTGGATGAAGACATCATGTGAAACCTATTGCTTTATATATGAATTAAAATAAGTAAAATAAAAGATGTTAACTTCTACTGTACTAGACCACAAAGACCAAGAGAGTTGATTATATCAAATGTTTTAGGAAAGATGCTGAACTGTCACTGGAAGAAACAGACTCTATCCATTCTAATTCTTTGAATACCCAGAGTGGCATGGTAAAACAGGGTCTTCCCATTTTCAAAAATTTCTTCTATTACTTTGATATCTACAGAAACAGTCTAAAGATTTTATTAAGAGTACTTTAGCTTCCTGACAGTTTCATTGGGTTATTAACTCAATATGTACCTGTTGACATTCAACTCTTTGTACTGAGTGTAACCTACTCCCTGTACCCTCCAGTAATTCAACAAATGACTCTCAACATCAAGAACATAAGCCTAGGGCCATGGGCAAATGTCAACATCAGACCATGTCTACCCACAACAGTGCTGATCATAGTTTAAGGATTCCTAAATTATATCAGCAGTGGTGGTTGATATTTCCTACTTACAAGATCCAGGATCACATAAGAGATAAACCTCTGGAAATATTTTTAGGGAGTCTCCAGATTGGATGAAATAAGATGGGAAGAGCTATCCTACAAATGGCTATTCTATGGGCTGAGGGCTGAGCTGGGGATGGGAGGGATATCATCAGCCATTCCTTTCTGTTTCGTGGCTGTGGATGCAGTGTGCACAGTTCCCCTTATTTCTGTCACTATGCCTCCTCTACTACAATAGACTTGTTTTAGTTAGGGTTTTATTGCTGTGAACAGACACCATGACCAAGGCAACTCTTATAAGGACATTTAATTGGGGCTGTCTTACAGGTTCAGAGGTTCAGTCCAATATCATCAAAAGGGAGCAAGGCAGTATCCAGACATCAGCAAGAGGAGCTGAGAGTTCTACATCCTCATCTGAAGGCAGCTAGGAAAAGACTCCTTTCTAGGCAGCTAGGATAAAGGTTTGAAGTCATCCCTCTCTCTGTCCCTCCCTCCCTTCCATTTCTCTTGTCAGATATGTTATCATAGCAACAAGTAACCAAGGCACTGGCCATTTCCCCATATTTAGAATTGCTCAGTCTTAGGTGATGCAACTCCCACCGTTGGAATACACAAGGCGGATAAGAATCGCAAGCACCATTCTGTCCTCATTTCCCTAAAACCTTTACGACTATGGAGGTAGTATCTTTCAAGCAAAAATCAAAGTACTGTCAAAGATTAAAGATACCTGGTTTCTGTTTCAGCCTGGCTTGTGTGCTTGTCACATTCAACACCTCCTTTATCTGTGGCATAAAGAGAGCCTTGTAACTGTTTTGCCAGAGGAGATCTGAGGGTAAATGGTGCACTGTGTCCCGGTGAAATTCCTTAGTTAATTGCAATACTTATGTAAACATGATAATAAGAGGTACTATTAGTGGTTTATGACAGAGACCCTCATTTGCCCCAATTAGTTTCAATTTAGCCACAGACACCCTTTCCTTCTTAAAGCCTGTAACTATCTACTAAGTATACCCTTCCAAATTATTGGTGGTATCCAAACAAAACGCCATTGCCAGTACGTATATTAACTTAATAATACGGCACAAAAAAATCTTTGTGTTATAAATAGCTCCCTTTCATTCCAAAGGAATGGAGATCACGGCCACTGTGTTTTCTGGAGTGAACACTGGGCTGCCAATGTTCGCATTTCCTTTGCCTTTTCCCGGCTTCCCCTCACACCACCCATTGTGTACCCCAGACTTCTCTGTAAAAGACTTGCCAAGAACTGAAGGATGATATTTTCCTGTGGTTATGGGAAATAACCCTTTTGCAATCTTAGAATTTAATAATTACTAGTCAAAGGTTTTTTTTTAAAGTACTGCTATATTCCAAGGCAGAAGTCTTTCTCAAATCTTAGTTTAAAACTTACTACAATAGTATGTTACTATTAGAGATTTTTTTAGTAAATGTGTCACTGAAATATAATATACATGTAAAAACCTGAAACTGTAAATACAAACACTTATATTCTGTGATTTGATTGTGGCTTTAAAACTCTTTCCTCAAATAATACATGATATAATAGATGTTATATTTTTTAAATTTTTGCTATGAAGTTTCAATAAACTTTTTGACACTTTTAAAATTATTAAAATTAAAGAATAAATATTTACTTCATTTAAATACATGTACATAATTTACAAGGACTATTTTAGCAATATATGTAATAATCATTACTGTTTGTGAGATTGCTATAATTTTCTTTTTTAAAAAACTTAGCACTTTCGAAGTATAATCATTATAAAATTTTGTTAAAATTGTAGTAAACCCCATTCTCTCCCCATTGTAATGTCTATCCCATTCTTCAGGTGCAACTTTTTATGAACCACACTCATTTCTCTTGACATGGTGAACTTCCCTTTTCATGGTCAAATGATGATTACTGAGTCTAGCCTGCTTCCTATTAGAGCCATCTAGATCTGACCACACAGCAACAGCTATTCATTTGATTGACTTTGTGGAATAATTATTTCTCCATAGAGACAGACTAGGGCAGCATATTTATATTCTAAAAGTTGTAATTATATCTCCTATCATGAAGCTTGACTTCCTTCTGAAAATGTCATGTGTCTTATTAGAATGAATCGAATTCACTTGTTTCTTGACTGTAAACCTTTACTGTGGAAATATAAGATTACTTTATGTTCATATATTTTATATTAATAGAATATACTATGTATGCATATGTAATATATTATATAAATATATTAAAGTTTAACAAATAAAATTAATATACAATATAATAAAACATATATTCAGTTTTATTAAAGAATTCTGGGGCAGAATAATTGAAGGGTATGTCTAGTCTTACAGTGATTAATTTTTATGCGGTTTTATTTCATATAATTTTAACTTTGCTTGAGAGTTTGAACCCACTCAACAGTTTCATTCCAGTCTGTATATAAGTGAGAGGGTCATTCTGGCTTGGGGAGTTGTAAGGGCTTCCTGTCCCCATTAGTCAAGGAAACTCTTGCCTTTGCTTAGGCTTCTACAGAACAGCTCCTGAGGTCGAATCGTTGATCTACTCTTTCTAATTCTAGAGAAGTGTTTCTCAACTTTTTAATGCTGCAACCCTTTAATATAGTTCTTCATGTTGGGATGACTCTCAACCATAAAATTATTTTCGTTGCTACTTCATAACGATAATTTTGATACTGCTATGAATCTTAATGAAAATATCTGGTATGGTATATGATCTTAGGGAACCCCTAAGGTCATTCATTGCCAAAGGGGTCACAACCCACAGGTTGAGAACCACTGTTCTAGAGGCTGGGAATTCAAAAGCCTAGGGTCTAGTCTCTCTGCTTTCATGATGCCTATGAACTGCTATGTTCTGTCATGACAGAACAGTAGACAAATCAAACAATCCTTCCACCTGACATACAAGTGCATGAATCCATCCATATGGGCTTTTAGCCACCTGACCTAAACACCTGCCTTGGTTCCAGTCTCTGAACACAGTTGCACTGGGGATTAAATTTCCAATATGGGTACTTTGGCGGAGATAGCACTCCTGAAACACATGAGTTGGGAGTCTTGGATGACTCAGCATTCTGGAACAGCCAGGAACACAGAGTCATGGTTTTAACAGTTGGAGTCCTTTATTGGGCCATTTCCAGAAGTTCAATCTAGTCCTGGGATCATTTCTAGGTTATGTCCTGACTTCTTCACATGTATGTAAGTGACAGCACACAGAAAGTGCTTAGTAAATATCTGGTGATTAAAAGAATACAAGTTTCCAGTACTCAAGCCCAAACTTTATTGTCACTGTGGTCTTTGACCTTCCCTTTACTTCTTTGTTATATGGCTCGTTGTCTTGCTTTGTTACGTACTCAGTTGGCTGTTTGCCTGCTTTCCCATGTTCCCTCTAGCTGAGTGTGGTGCCATAGAGCCCTAGCTGGAGTTGAGTGTTCTGGACTCTAACGATTGGGTTTTTTTTTTTTTTTTTCAGATTTTAGCAAAAGGAAACTAGTACTTTTAGTGTTGGGATTCTAGTCTGTTAAACTTTTAGTTTAGTTTTTAGTGGAACAATGCTACAGATTGTTTATATTTAGCTCCTTTGCATGTCCAGAGCTCCTGAATTGAGAGGTGAGCCCCCCCCACAATGGTTAATACCACTATTAGAAGGGTTTCCCTTGGAGGTTGCTCACTCTCTTGTCCTGATGCATTCCACTATGGGTCCTGAGGACACATTAGAACAGCTTCACCAACTACTAGAGCCTCGACCTAGGACTCCATTGTCTAGCATTTCGTAAGCTGCTGCAAAAACTAAACTGAGAAACTTTATGGGCAAACTTCCTTGAGTCTGATGAAAGGATGTATAAGTGTGTGTGTGTGTGTGTGTGTGTGTGTGTGTGTGTGTGTGTGGCATGTGTACATTTAACACCTCTTAGATCAAATGTTTTAGACTTATTTATTTATTTTTATGTATGAGTACTCTAGCTGCATGTACAGCTACATGCCAGAAGAGGGCATCAGATCTCATTACAAGTGGTTGTGAGCCACCATGTCGTTGCTGGGAATTGAACGCAGGACCTCTGAAGAGATCAGTGCTCTTAACTGCTGAGCGGTGTCTCCAGCCTCCAATCAATTGTTTTTCTTAAGGACTACATGAGAAAATCAGCATTGCTTCTAGCCACCAGGCTGCTAGTATTGAACACATTTTTTATGGAGTACCATACATAGATTCTGGCCCTATCTTTCTGCTATGTAGATCATATTGAGTTTCTTTTGAAGGGAAGTCTGGCCTGAAAACTCCATATTTTGACAAAAAGAGAATTTATTTCAATTAGAGCAATTAATTTCTATTGGTACCACTTTAGGTATGAGGTACCTTTAAGAGTTATTTCAGAGGACAAGCATCTCCTAAAACAAGAACATGTAGATAGAAGATCACTTTATTTCAGGCTTGCCTTGTTTGTTCCACATCATAAAAGGTCAGCACCATTTAATGAAGTGAAATTGCCCACATGTTATCTTCCAGCATTAGCTGTCTCAGTGATCAGATAGGAAAATTAGCTCCCAAAAATACAGCACGACATGGGTATATAGTGTGGGTTAGGACAACATAAGTGGCATGTCAAACCCAACATTCCATAGTCTTTCTGATAATGAGACCAAATGGGACAGTGACATGTCCATCTGATGGTAATTCATCTTTCTAATGTACAATAAACACATGTAATGTTTTGTAGTTTGGGAAACCAGTGATTTTAATAGGAAGAGAACTCTCTATGGCAACCAAAACTAAAAATCTCAACACATGACCCTCAGGGTATAAATAAGTCACAGGGAGATATGTCAGAAAATGTTAACTTTTGCCATTTCTTCATCATGCTTCTGTGATACGTGAGCCTCAGTCTTCACAAGCCGCACTGGATTATAAAACCTACAAATGTACAAATATACATTGCCAGGCTCATGGTTAGTATTCTCCACTTGCTACCTCTCATTCACAGGCTACAGCGTGGTGTCTGGATATTGCTAGTGAACAAGAAAGCCAGGCATAAGAGCATATGTCCACAATCACGGCACTCAGGAGCCAGGGGCAGGAGTGTCACAAATGTGAGGTCAGTGTGGCTCACATAAGAAAATTATAGCAGTCTGAGCTGTGCAGTGAGAATCTGTCACCTGAACCAAGCCAAAACAAACCCTTTTTTAAAGAAGAAAAGAAAGTCTGCTGTAACTATCAAGATGCCCAGATAATCCATATTCAGTAGACAGCCCAAGCTTTTAAACTACAGACAAATAAGATATCATTTTAAATGATCCTAAACTAGAATTACAAGACAACTAGAGACTTCACAGTGTATTCATTTAATGGGCCCTACAGGAGAGAGTATGAAGTGGCAATGGTCACCCCGCGAGACAATTTACTTCCTCTAGACAACGAAAAGCATAAGTCCCCCATGTCATCTAGCCTTCTTTAAGTCTCTTCTATTCTGTGACTCTCATGTAATTGCCTGCAACTCGTGTTCCAGCTAACATGTCAATGATAAATGCTAGGAAAAACCTTAATTTTTAGCAAGCTCTGTAAATGACAGAAAAGAACACATAAAAAATATCTCTCCTAAGATTTTAATCACTTGCCATGTGAGTCCATATCCATTTGATTTGAGCAAAGCAAGAGACTTGCAGGATAGTAAAGGCATATGGAAGACCTTTCTCTAAGCTACTGGTGAGCACGTCCATGGAGGTCTCCAAAATAATGTCTACTGACATTGTCATTGGCATCCCACCATAGCCACATGATAAGACCCTGTTACTGAAGACACCAAACACTTTAGCTGCAGGACACAAAGATGGCAGTCTCACACTAACCAAGAACCTGTATCCTGCTGGCTAGTTTCCGTTAACAACCCATTTCTTCTGAGAGTAACATCGTCCACCCACACAGGTGAATTCATTTCAACTCCTTTTAAAGGTATACTATGAAATTAGCTTACCAGCCAGTGGGTTTCTTCAGAGTGAAGAGTGAGTTGGAAGCAAATTAGGGCCATTGTCTGTACCAGCTTTTTAGCCTAGGTCTTCAACTCACACACCCATTCCCAAGAGGAGACCATGAAAGCTCACTTTCAGGCAACTCTATTTAGAAATCAGTCCATGGAAAGGAGAGTCAGTCAGAGGGAAAGGAGAGTAATCTGAATTGAAGAAAAGGAAAAGAGGAAAAATTGAGAAGAAAGTATTAGGGCTGTAGAGCTGGCTCAGTGCTTAAGAGCAATTATCCTTGCAGGGGACTGGGCTCAGTTCCCAGGATCCACATGACAGCTCATAATCATTTGTAACTCAGTTTCCAGAGGATCTGATGTCTTCTTTGATCTCTGAGGGCACCAAGCACACATGTGGGGCATGTATATAATATAGGCAAAGCACATTAACACATAAAATAAAGTCATTTAATCTGAATTTGGTATGTTTTGGGGGAAATGAAATAGACTTTCTATGCATAGTCCTGGGTATTTTAAAACTCACTCTGTAGACCAACCTAACCTGGAACTCACAGAGATTCACCTGACTCTGCCTCTGCCTCTGCCTCTGCCTCTGCCTCTGCCTCTGCCTCTGCCTCTGCCTCTGCCTCTGCCTCTGCCTCTGCCTCTGCCTCTGCCTCTGCCTCTGCCTCTGCCTCTGCCTCTGCCTCTGCCTCTGCCTCTGCCTCTGCCTCTGCCTCTGCCTCTGCCTCTGCCTCTGCCTCTGCCTCTCCAGTGCTGGGATTAAAAGTGTGCGCCACCACTGCCCAGCAAGCTTGTTTTTAAAAAAGAAGAAAGTAGAGTATGGGCCTAGTCATTTTGTGGCCATCTGAGGCTAGACCTTATAAAAATTCCTGCAGATTATTGATCAGAGTGGTCCACCTGAGGGAGGCAGTTACTCTGTATATGTCCCAGGGTGTTGTAATCTATAGTAACCTAATAACCTCATTCATCATTCTTAGGCATTACAGTTCAGCCATTTAAATCTTACAATATTAGTGAATAAAACAATACTTTGAAGAAAGAAAATGATTAGTAAATACTTAGGAAATAATGAAGTAACTGTGTGCTATGATATTATTCTTAGAAAAGTATAGGTGTACAGACATCAATACTGAAGCTATATATTAAACCTTTCTCTTAGCAAAAATCTAAAAATATTAACTAAAGCCTTTTCCTCTTTTAAACAAAAACTGTTCCCTTTATTCTTTACCTGTCTGTCAGGCCCACACTGTCAGAGAGGACAGTCTAACATAACATATCACACTAAATTTTTATGTGACTTTAGGAGAGTTGCTCAGCTGCTCTGTCTGTTTTCATAGCTATAAAATATGGATAGTTTTAGTGTCCATCTTGTAGAACCTCTGTATTATATCTCCTATAAAACATTGTCAAATAAATACATGACCTCAAAGTGGTTCAAGTTATTGGGAGGATTCAGAATTAAAATCACAGAGGAAAGCTTACATCACAGCTCCTAGCATCAGTTCCAGCACCTATTCCCAGAGGCATTATTGAAACATTGAGCAACTATCTCACCTGCGTGTCGATCAAACAGAATTCCATACAGACCATGGTCCTGTGGCCATACTTCTGCAAAGGACTGAGTATAAACATGCTGCTTCCAGAATGTTCTGCAAGTGCCAAACACCTTGGGTGTCTTCCTGATTCCAGCTCCCATCAGAAGATTCTCTACCTCATGTCAGTTCATGTCAGGGTATCAGTGTGCTCTGCTTTCGGGACAACCTAGTGTCTTTGCCATGGATAGCACTAGTCTTGGAGTCTTAATGGAAGTTTTGTATTCTTGGCCAATCATGTGGCACCAGCAAGCACAGGAATTTCTACCTCCCTTCTTTAAGAGTCATATGAAGGCAGTTGTCATGACGATCTGTGTGTCTGGCCACATAAAGGGAATGGCTCCTTTTATCATTTGTTATAGAATGAACACTTGTATCCAGCCCCAAATCCATAGGTTGAAATCAAATCCTGACACCCAAGTCAAATGATATGGAGGGCTGAAGTCTCTGGAAGAATACTCAGTCCTAGGATGGAATTTGTGTTCTTACAAAAGAGAAAATGAGTTGCTTCTTCTTTGCCCTCATTGTCCATACAGGGAGGTATCAACAAAAGCCAACTGTCCGTGCCTATGAAAGCATCCTCACATGCATTGCCTACAGTGACCCTCTGACCTCTGACCTACATCCTCCAGAGCTGAGTGAATGTCTTGTTTCCTAAACCATCAAGAACTTTGTTTCAGCAGATGAAGTCAAAGCATTAACCAACATAGTAACCACAACAGGAAGCAAACCTTGACCCAGCACCTTTGTTTATAAATCCAGTAGCTAAAATGGAATTACTTCCCACCCAGTTGCTACAGCAAAGTGACAAATGTAAAAGGGACACTGACTGATGATTTTGCATAATCTGTCACATCCCTAACCATGTAGGTTTGCAATCTTTGGATACAAAAGCTAAAAGTGTGATCCTATGAGTGTGAATCTCCAAAGCCTACTCAGGATTTAGATTGAATTATCTTCCCATGAAGTTTTTGTATCTAAAGAGGTAATAAGATACAATGGAAAGATTGTAGAATTAGAAAGAGGGGATTTCATCCCTGACTTGCTGCTTCCAATGGGTGGCAATGCCAGCAAAGTGCTTTAGCATTCTGACAACATCTTCTTCCACATCTAGACCAACATCTTTGTTGTGGACTGTATGGCGTAATAGCCCCAACCAGGATATATACCACTCTTATACTCACCAATGAAAGGGTTTCAGGTATATCCAGGTATATGTTTCTTCTTTTTTTTTTATCTTTATTAACTTGAGTATTTCTCATTTTCATTTCAAGTGTTATTCCCCTTCCCGGTTTCCGGGCCAACATCCCCCTAACCCCTTCCCCTCCCCTTCTCTATGGGCTTCCCCTTCCCATCATTCCCCCATTACCACCCTCCCCCCAACAATCACGTTCAATGGGGGTTCAGTCTTGGCAGGACCAAGGGCTTCCCCTTCCACTGGTGCTCTTACTAGGATATTCATTGCTACCTATGAGGTCAGAGTCCAGGGTCAGTCCATGTATAGTCTTTGGGTAGTGGCTTAGTCCCTGGGAGCTCTGGTTGCTTGGTATTGTTGTATATATGGGGTCTTGAGCCCCTTCGAGCTCTTCCAGTCCTTTCTCTGATTCCTTCAACGGGGGTCCCGTTCTCAGTTCAGTGGATTGCTGCTGGCATTCGCCTATGTATTTGCTGTATTCTGGCTGTGTCTCTCAGGAGATATTCACATCTGGTTCCTGTCAGCCTGCACTTCTTTGCTTCATCCATCTTATGTAGTTTGGTGGCTGTATATGTATAGGCCACATGTGGGGCAGGCTCTGAATGGGTGTTCCTTCTGCCTCTGTTCTAAACTTTGCCTCCCTATTCCTTCCCAAGGGTATTCTTGTTCCCTTTTTAAAGAAAGAGTGAAGCATTCGCATTTTGGTCATCCTTCTTGAGTTTCATGTGTTCTGTGCATCTAGGGTAATTCAAGCATTTGGGCTAATATACACTTATCAATGAGTGCATACCATGTGTGTTTTTCTGTGATTGGGTTACCTCACTCAGGATGATATTTTCCAGTTCCATCCATTTCAGCCATATATTTTTTAATGTGAGATACGCTTTAATGTTAGAGTTTTGCCTGGTATGTCTGGAGTACTGGGTTTAATTCCTAGTTACAGAAAAGGAAGAAAATAAAAACAATAAGGAATGCAATAGGAAAAGTCTATCCCCATCCCTACCTTTAAAACTCAAGGCAAAGGAGTCATATCTGTATTCATCAAAACCCCACAATGCATTGTTTTTGGCTGCTATATGTTTTCTCTAAGGAGCCTCTTCTGATACCTGGAGAAGAATCAGTTATAGACATACCAGAATGCCCTACAATAAAATGTAGCTTGTGCCCTGTTGGCACCAGGAGGCTGCTGCAGCAGACTGAGAGTGGCCAAGGAGACCTGCTGCAATAGCTAGCTATAGAATAGCCAATCTCTCTTTGGGGACAAACAAGGGACCTCCTATAGGAGTTTACGTCCCAAGTGTCTGCCATGTTCATGTCACAGTGCCCAAATATGGACAATGGGGAAAAAGAACTGGACATCTGCATCCTGGGAGACACAGTTACAAATGTGTTGTTATGCACAGGGCATTCCACCCTTTTTCACTCTTACTCCTGTGCCAGTATTAACCAGCCTGATTTCTGAGCTTCTCTGAGTGATCATGTGAGCTCTGCAAGTAACAATGCCATTATTCCTAGAAAACAATTCATACCCTAGATTCATAAAATTAAAAATCCACTTTCATTATTTCAACATATGTCAATAAAACTGAGTGAACTACTACAACCTTTCACACAACTAATTGCTTCAAATATTTGAATGGTAAAAATTATGTTTTAACACTGTTGCCACACACCCCACCCCGTAAATAGAATGTCTCCCCTGATTTGAGACAAGTCTCCTTCAAGAATGTGTGGCTTTCCGTATAGCCAGGTGTCAAGGGTAGAATGAATAGATGCTAAGTAAAAACTGTGCCAGTGGCTTTATTGAAGAGCTAAGCCATTGAGCATTTAAAGAACTTCACAGCAGAACCAGAACAAAATGAGTTTTGAGCAGCTTTCCTATGTTAAGCAATTTCCATGAAAATCTACCAAAGGACATAAAAGCAGCAGAGTGTTATGCGCGAACACTGGACCCCTTCATCACAGTGAGAGGGCTTATTCATGAGGTGCCTTTTAAATAGAGAAGCAATGAAGCCATTTTTCAAACCAGTTGAAATGCATGTCCCTGGATCTAGTCCTTGGCACTGGTCTCAGGAAGAGGCTATATGGCTTTTTAAGTTCATAACCACAATGTCTGATGCCTCTGAATGTAAAGAGGCTGGCTTTGACTAGAGTCAGAACCTCACGCAGCCTCAGATAATGCACCCCATCTGTGTTAAGGGAGGAAGGATGATACTGCTTTAATGGAAAGTGAAGAAAAAAATAGCACGCATGATTTTTCCAAATGCATTGACCAGAGATGGAAATGAATTGTGTCAAACACGATAAAAATTTGTTATGGCTTATGGAAGGACTAGAACTATGAATTTGTTACAGAAAGAGCAACTGGGACTGGAAAAGTAGCTCAGCAGTTAAAAGCACTTTTACAGGGGACCCGGGTTCAAGCATTTACACTGGGTGCCTCACAACTACCTTTAACTCCAGTTCCAGGGGATTTGAGTCCCTCATCTGGCCTCTACAGGCACTACATGTATGTAGTATACATACAAACAAACAGGCATGTCAACAGATACATAACTAACAATAATTTTAAATAAAAACAAATTATTTCTACATATAAAAATCAAGGAGAAACATCTAAGGTAAAACCCATTGTGAATGGGGCAGATGACTCTGGAAGTAATGTTTTAAAAGCTGTTCATGGAAAACATACACACACACACACACACACACACACACACACACACGCGCGCGCGCGCGCTCACGCACACGCACACGCACTGCACCCATAACATGCACAGAGAAATCTAAATCTTACATATGGGAGAAAACATTGATATTTGTCTTTTTATTTTGATCCAGTCCACTTAATACACTGATCTCCAGTTCCATATTTTCCCATGAAAATATCAAGATTTCATTTTTCTTTATAACCGGGTGCACATAGAATACAGCAACTTATAACTCAGG
The DNA here is from genome assembly GCF_021556685.1 of Rattus norvegicus. Classification (NCBI taxonomy): domain Eukaryota; kingdom Metazoa; phylum Chordata; class Mammalia; order Rodentia; family Muridae; genus Rattus; species Rattus norvegicus. Next base: position 35,306,513 of record NC_141551.1, on the reverse strand, counting down.
CTTATTGATGAGGAAGTAGATTCCAATAGCTTAGCGGGTAGATATGTGCCCAGCTCTAGTGATTAAGGCTTATTACAAATATAAAAGTTGTGTCTCTTTTATCTGGGAACTGAATGAACAAAGGCAGGGTAGAAACCCCTGCTTGAAATTAAATAATTTCTATAGTGCTCTAACTCATGTTGCAACTTAATCTCATCCTGCTAATGGTGAGAGGGAACTTTGAGTGAGGAGGTTATCCTATGAGCGGTTTGCTCCCACCAAGAGGAGAGAGATTTTAGATTCCTTTAACCCCGTATGCTTACACCCACCTCCTTCCTCACAGAAGAAGGCTCCAAGGATCATCTAGGAAGCCAAGACCTCACCCTCACCAGACTTGGTCTTACAGATGCCCAATCCCTATAAGAAATGAGTGTCTATGGTTTATAATTTCCAAAGTCTAAAGCATTTTGTTACAGCAGCAGGAAATGACTAAGACGTTCACCTTCATAATTTACACTATATTTCCCACATAGCGACCAGTTCATAAAAGTATAAATCATATCATAAAAATATAAACTTGATTGTTAACAGTCCTTTGGTGATTGCCTGTTTTTGGAATGCATACCAAACTCACCACAATGGTTTATGCAACTTGATGTGGTCTAACTCACTGAGATGTGGTTTGATGTGATCTAGCTCACTGAGATGTCTCCCAATTTCTTCATTGCTTAATGCACTTCAGTTACCCTGAGCTGCTTACCCATCCTTGGTTCTTCCCAAGTCCTTATCTGACCAATGCTTTTCACATGCCCACCCTTCTGGCTAGGATCTTCTTTCTTGGTTACTCATAGAAAAAGCTGCTTTTCTCTTTGCTTCAACTCCCCAATAACACAGAGCATCCGTGGTCATCTCCATCAGTGAACGCTCCCCACTCACTATAAAATAGGTTTATTTCCACCATAACCCAAAAGTTTAATTCATCCCAAATGGAAACTACATCCCTAAGACTTCTAAAGAAAGATAAACTCTCAAGAGTAGGCAAGATAGATCCAAATAGCTGTCTATTGGCTTTAAGAGTCATACTGTTTCAGTGGAACAGCACTGGCTGTAAGTGGACAAATTTGTTTCAGTTAAGATAGACTCTCACACTTGAGAGGCTAATGCTATCCCATAATTATTTAAAACTTCATCAAATCTCAAATAAATACTCATAGTATTTGAAATCATATACTTTCTTATAAATATTCTCTTTCTTCCTCAGAAAGTATTCCAAGTGACTTGCCAAACCACTGGTCAATAGAATGCTCCGTCCTTGGTGAAATAGAGCAATCTCTGTAGTAGATTTCCTTTGTTCTGGTCTTCAGATATATAAAAAGAGAAGATGGGCCTGACAATAATGCATTTAGCTGGAAATAAGATGTGAATTCTGGGAAAGCAATCTAATTGCCCAGTTGGAAGCTATCCCAGATCTGCAAAGCTTACTCTTTAAAATAAAGGACCATGTTCTAAGAAATTGAAAGGCTGCCTGTAAATCACAGTGATTTCCCCTCCCATCTCAAGAATGACAGGTTCTGTTATACAGGAAATAAATCATCTCAATCTTGTTAAGTTCTCAGTGCAGAACCACAGCAAACAAAGCCTGTAACCATCACACACTGATCCACTTACTGCACATGGACTAACTTCACATGTTCTATTACTCTGTGCTTAGTGACCTCAGTCCTGCCATGGTGCTAAGTACTGTGTGCTCCTTGTATTTTTCGTTTTCTACAGAAGCCCTATTTCTTCCACCCAACAGATTATACTTAGCCTTGAGACTGGGGATGACTTGGCCAACACAAAACAATTAAGAAGAATTAAAGTCGAGACCCTATCTCAAGTATGGTGCAACTTTAGAACCCCAAACACAAGCGTTTCCATTACACTCACTGACTCAGGGAAACAGTATAGCATGATGCCACGTTCTCAGAAAAAAAGTAATACTACCATAGCCTTGCTTTCTTTATTATTATTATTATTATTATTATTATTATTATTATTATTGGGTTGCTTACTAGATAGAAGTATAAACAGAAATCTAGGTAGGTTTTCATTTTTACAACCCATATAAAACTGTAAAACCAAAATATGGTTGAAAATTTAACAAAGAAAACAGACAAAATACAAATGGACAAAATTTAGTGAAGGAAGTGGGTCTCATTTTACAGAAATTAAACTGTCACTCACAGCAAAGGTATGATGGTGATTTCCATTCATGATGCTTTGTGCAATGTGGGCCAACATGACTTGATTTACCAGGAGCTTTCTATTGAAAACAGAAAGATCTGAGGCCATACAATTCACCTCCACACAGTTGAACTATGGCTTCCCTCCAGCCAGTGACAATTAAAATAGCGCCACCATGTGCCAATGTGAGGAAAAACACTGGCATGAACTCATGCATGAAATCTAGAAATGAGCAAGACACTTAAAAGAATTAGGAAACTTCCAGGTGGGAAAACATTCTTTGTGTACTCATAAAGGTCCTCAGAAACTGGCTTGAGTCACTCTATCTAGGACTTATCTATGTGAATTCAAAGGACACCACACCAATATAGTAACAATGTACACTGGGTACAATTTAATTCTCTGTTTCAACACCTGTAAAATGTGAACTAAAAGGTTTCCTAGAGTTATAAGGGTCAACTACATATTATATGTATAGAAACACAACTGAGGATATAAAAAATAAACTAGACATTTCATAAATAATTTCTGCTTTTATTTATATTATTGTAACTCATCGTTGTGACAAAAGAAAAGCCAGCCTGCAGTTATCATCATTCTTGAGGAGAGGTTTTTCTTTTTTAAATCTTCATCTATGAAGGAATTATTTAACCTAGAGACATATGTTGTAACAATGTCTTCCACCAAGAATGGTTGAGGACCAAAGTGTTTCAAAGTTCCGGTGAATACTTACATATACATGAGATGTGTTTGGGATAAGAATCTAACCCAAGAGAAATTAGCCTACCTTTAAACCCATAGCCTAAAAGTGGTTTAAAACTAATTACCTTATAAAGAATCAGCTTTTATCCTGGCATTTTTCAATCAGAATTTGTTTTGTTGTTTCTCCCTCTTTTCTTCCACCTTGTGACCCTGTCCATCTCTGGGCTGTTGGTCGTGGGTTCTAAAGCAGAATGAGCAAGCCATGTTAAGCAAGCCAAAAAGCAGCATCCTTCTATCACCTCTGCATTAGCTTCTGCCCCCAAGTTTCTGCTCTTTCCATTTTCACAAGCAGAGACTGATGAACCAATTAAAACAAGTAGAAGAAATTACTACTGAGGTAAGTAATTGACTTTTGGCTTGGATTTAACATAGGGGATAAGAATATTGCAACAATCACCATACCTTAAACCCTACAGCAGGAACTGTTATGTCCCCCAGAGTTCAAATTAAGAATTCCTACTTCACCACCAAAGCCTACAAGCTTAGTCTCCTGTTTTCGTCTCAGCTAAGGATTATTAAATGAAATAAGGGAAACAGAAGACAAATCAACACAGAGAGAATATTTAGGGTGTTTTGTTTTAAGTAGAAGTGGCTATTAAAGGAAATACAAAGAAGGCAGAGGTAAAGGTATAGAAATGTCTTACAGAAGTGAGAGAATATATTTAAAAATGTACATAATTATACTACTCTGTATAATACTGTATAATTATAAATACCATGCTGGATGGTTTTATGTCAATGACATGAGCTAGAGTCATCAGAGGAGGGAATCTCAATTGAGAAAATGCCTCCATAAAATCAGGTTGGAGGTAAGCCTGTAGGGCATTTTCTTAATGAGTGATTGACGGGAGAAAGCCCAGTCATATGTGGATGGGGCCATCCCTGGGATAGTGGTCCTGAGTTCTATATGAAAGCAGAATGAGCAAGCCATGTTGAGCAAGTCAATACATAGCACTGACCCATAGCCACTTCATCAGCTGCTGCCTCCAGATGCCTGCTCTGTCCTGACTTCTTTCAATGATGAACAGTAATATGGAAGTAAGACAAATAAACCCTTTCCTCCCATCTTGCTTTGGTCGTGGTGTTTCATCACAGCGATAGAAACCTTACCTAGGACGCACTGTAAGGGACATGTGAGCTACTTTTGTTGCCGTTGTAGCTGTGGTGAAACACCATGACCAAAGGCAACTTGAAGGGAGAAATCATTTATTATGGTTTACTGTTCCATAGGAATAGGAGTCCATTGTGGAGGGGGAGGGACATGTCAACAGGAACAGGAAGTGGAAGGCTCACATCTTCCAGGATGCAGGATGCAGAGAGAGTTAAAAAGAAGTGGAGTGAAATGGTAAACCCTGGAGGCCCACCCCTAGTGACTCCTGAACCTCTCTGAAGAGCACCAACTGGTGAGGAAGACATCATACGTTTGTGCCTAGGGAGGATATTCTTACTCAAACCACAGTGGACTTTCTTGATAAATTCTCCGGTTACTCTTGCATTTTGTGTTTACCTTTTTTCAGAGCTACTAAAATAACAGTAATAAAAGCACCATCCTGGGGCTAGAGAGATGGCCCAGCAACGAAGAGTCCTCGTAGCTCTTCTAGAGGACGCATTCAGTTCCCAGCACCCATGTTGGAGAGCTTACAATCACCTATAACTTCAGCTCTAAGGGACTCCACATCTGGTTTCCCTGGGCACTCACACATGTGGTGCCCATACACCACACACACACACACACACACACACACACACACACACGCGCGCGCATGCACGCAGGCACACACCTACACACAAATAGAAATAATGAAAATTAATCTATTTAACAACAACATGAATAGCTTTTTTATATTGATTTCTTACTTACAAGCATTTTACTGAGGACTCTCGTGTATATTTTCTTCTTTGCTTTTCACAACGATCTTGTAAGGGGGGGGGGGGTTCTACTATTTATTATGTCCCTTACAGAAAATTATAAATACTACAGAGATTGGTAAATTGTCTAGCATCCCAGACAAAAAGCATCTCATGCACGTAACCATTGGCCTTATACCGCTTCCAAGACATCATTTGAATCTGAACAAAGACTTGTCAAGACTTTCAGCTTTTGGACCTGAGCGACCACGCTTTTACTGCTGCCCACTAGGGGGCAGTGTGTGTCAAAGTTTGCTTCCGACATCCGGGTTTGCCTTCTGCAGACTTCTGCAGGTGTCTGCAGGGTGCCTCGACTGTACCCTTAGATCTTCACTTTCATCTGAATCATTGTTATGTTTTGAGGGTTTTTTTTTTTATTTAAAAACGTGTAGAGCTGCCCCAGGTATTCGGGAGAGTATTCACCAACTAGCAGTGTGGTTCTGTAGACAAAAGGCTGAGTTTTGGCTTACTGTGTGGTCCTGCATTAGCGACCTTACTGACCTTTGGAAATCCCTCTGCTCACTGAGTCAGAACCATTTATATGATGAGGCGATGAGGTTGGATGAGTTTTAAGGATCACCACAATGCTGACAGTCTACGGTGTCTCACATAGAAAGGAAGTGGCACGAGTCTTAACCCTGCACAAAAGCTTATAGGGAAAACCGTATCTCTGGCTGTCCATAAATCCGATTAAATATATCTACTAAAACAAATGTAGTCTAGTGCTAAACGCATGGATCTTGAAATTAGACAGCTTTGGTTTTTCCAGTCAGGTTATTTGAACTTTCAGAGACTCAGAATTCCAAAAGCTATCACAACAGCTATAAAGGCATTCCAAGGAATATATGTGCAAGGGGTGGGGGATGGGGGAGGCGGGGATTGGGATGGCGGGGATAGGGGGCACACAGGTTCTCAGAGTGATTCTGCAGGTAGGTAGATTAAGCACTGGGGAAGCAGACAAGATACACTTGGCCTAACCAAGATGCCAGGTGGAAAGCATTAACTTGGGTGGTGAACGTAAGCTATTTCCTGTAACAGAACAGATAAACAGATGGGATTTAGGTGCTACACTCACGGTCAGTGGGGCCCTCCGCCCAGGTGGGCTGATTAAGATAGTCACTACCTCCACTTGAGATATTCAGAAGTCATCAACCAGAGAACTGTTCCCATATATGTGTATATGGACATATATAACACAATCTGGTCTACAGTTCCCCACCTCCAGCCCCTAGCCCCCCAGTGGGAAGAGAGTCTCCTGGAACTAAATTCTACAGGAAACATTTGGTTATTTCTGTGTCCTCACAAGCTGACAGGAGAGCTAGCTACGGAAAAACCGCACACCCACACGTAACTGGATGATCCAAAGAGATGAGTGCAAAACAGTCCACTCTGCCCAAATCCTTTAGACCACAACCATTTTCCAGGCCCATGAAACTTGAAAAAGAAAGTGGGACATTCTGTGTGAAAAAAAAAAAAAAACAAGGTCAGAAAATCCATGTTTGGACTGCTGACTCTTGGTAAGCATTACAGTCCTATCCATAATGAAACCGATGCAGGGGGCCGCCTCGTGTCTAAATCTCAAAGCACACCATGTGTCTTAAGGAGCCATAGGTAGGCCTGGTTTTGCTCTCTGTCATCTGTTTTGAGTTGGGAAGAACACAGAGGACTGGGGTGATGTCCTGTTTGAAAAGTCATTTGCTTAAGTAGATCAGATACAGTTTGGGGTAGAGATGCAGCTCTCCCGTTTTCTGATGTTTGCCTCTTAAGGACAACTCATGTGGACTGTCACCTTTTATTACAACTGAAATCCTCAGAACAGCTGACAATTAATTCCAAACCCTTGTTAAGAGCTAATTATGTTCATTGGGAAAATTGAGTACAAACACAAACTAAAAAATCACAATATCAAACTCTTCACTAACTAAATTAAAATTGCAGCAGGCATGTTTTTGTGAAACTGACGGTTTTCACGGGTGAGACAAATGTATATGTTTATACATGTTTTATCTGTTTAGTTACATTTACTCCAAGTATGTTTCACAATTAAATTTTATTAATTACTACAAATCCATATTTTAGATAAATCTATGGAGAATGGAGTGACAAATGGGAGGTACAAGTTAATACTAAAGATCATGACCAATCCAGTTGAGTCTCTTGTCTACAAAAGCTACCACACATCCAAAGTTGGTTCTATCATTTTTATCAACTGTCTATGCCTTTCCTACACGTCTGTGAAGCTTAAGTGTTTTTAGTATTACTTCACAGTTATTACATTTTATATGACTAATATCATTTGGTAGCTTTCTATGACTTCCTTTTGTTCTCTGATTGTTTTAGCCGGTGACGCCTGCAGCTTTGGTTATGTTTGTCGCTGCATAGCATAGATTCCCTTAAACATCAGCTGCTGGGTTTGCTTTTAGCCAGTCTGAGTGTTTGCAGAAGCTTTCTATTACCAGAAGAGGAATGGTTAGGTAATGTGGCAGGAATATCCTCTAATTATATACTGCCAAGGTATTCCCTAAGGAGTTGTATTAATTGATACCCATCAGCATTTAATTTTTTTAGTTATTCACCACCCCCACCACAACCATGAATATATTCGCCTATCATCTAAGACTGAAATAATTCTGCAGTGTGATTTTTAATGACCACTTTAACAATTGCTACTGGGATAAACATTGTATTTGTGGTTTATTTGAACTTTTATTTAACAATGCTTTATCCATTTCAGATTTGATAAACCTTGTGAACTCCTACAAATACAAAGCCAAGTATGAGATGTACCCGTGCTACACAGACACAGCAAGTTTTTGGTATTACAAAGTTCTTTGATCTCTGGTAGATATCGAATATATTTATATATTTTCAACAGACAGGGTTGGTATAGCTAAAAATTTAGCCTTTGAATTTTTGGTGTTTTTTTTTGTTTGTTTGTTTGTTATAAATAAACCCTACAGTGAAGTGGAGTTTCTTGTGTATTCTTTAGAGGTCATGTTTTGGATCCAGATCTTTATTGTACCAAGAACTGACGTGGCCAACCCTGAGTAGAAGGCTCTAGTTAGCATGGCCCACAGCATACCCAGCTCCAAAAGCAGGCCCTGTCTCCTAATGACCTGTAGTGCCTTCAGTGGCCTAGCTAGAGATTTGGAATCTGTTCAAAGCTACTGCTGAGCTTCCAATTTTCTCCAACTGTTCAGTTCACTTAACTCTCCTCACGCCATCTTAATTCCTTGTAGCTTTTCATGAAATCTGAAAACTGCTGATAAGAATGTCCACACTTGGGTTTCCTTTTTTAAAAAGATTCTGGTTTATAACTAGACCTTTATATATTTTAAAACTGGATTTTTCCAGTTAAACAAAAACACTCTCATATTTAGAGTACAATTAAATTTGTAAATTAACTTTAGGAGAATTATCATGTTTACTGTATTAAATTACCATTTTCATTTAATTTAAACATGTAGTTAACTAATAAGATTCGTGCTTTTACTTGCAAATATCTTTTTATAAATACATATAAAATATGAATGTATAGTTTGATGGTGGTGGCATATGCCTTTAATTCTAGAACTCAGGAAATAGAAGAAGGTGAATATCTGTGAGTTCAGGTACAGCTGAGTCTAAAAAAAGCCAAATCAAAACAAAAAGCAAAAAAGAAATATATCTTTAAAAATATATTCTACATTTAGTAAAATATATTTTAATTCCTTTAACACCCACACCCACACGTGTGTGTGTGTGTGTGTGTGTGTGTGTGTGTGTGTGTGTGTGTGTGTGTACACATATAGTATCCACTGGACAAGTCCAACTTTACTTTTGCTATTCTCCTCCAATAGTCTTCCTAATCTCTAGAAATCACTGTTCCATTTTTAGGCCAGCTGTTTTAGTTTCTATGTATCAGAGAAAATATTCAGTTCATATCATTCTGAATCTGGCTTGCATCATTTAATATTAATGCCTTCCAGGTTTACCCACTTTTTTGAAATTGACAAATGTTTATTCCTATGGCTAATAACTCTCCACTGTCTATATGGGTCCTGCTCCCCTCATCTGTCATCTGCTGCTGCATAACTGGACTCCTTCCATGTCTTAGCCATGGGCAGCAGAGCAGCAACAAATGTGAGTCCACAGACGCCCCTTCCTTTGAATTTATACCAGAGTGGTCTAGATCTATAAGTCTATATGATTCTGTGTCTACATATCTATGTGACTAGATCATATGGTAGTTTTATTTTTAGTATATGAGAAACTACATGCTCTTCTCCCTAATGGCTGTGTGAATTCCTATTCCTAACTACTATGCAGAAGAATCCCTCCCTTTCTACAATCTCATCCACTTTGTAAGTTTGGGGGTTTGTTTTGTTTTGTTGCTAATAATAATTCTGACTAAGATAGAATCTCACTGTAGCTTTCACTGCTATCTCTAATTGTTAATGATCATGAGTAATTATTCATATATTTGTTGGTCATTTGCATTTCCTCCTTTGGGGGATGACCGTTCAGATCCATTCTTAAGATTACCTTGCTTATTTTCTCTGTCAAATTGTTTGCCTTACTTGTAGACTCAATATTAGCCCTGGATGAGATGAATAGTGAATGGGCATTTTTCTCCATTCTGTAGGGTATTTATCCATTGTTTATTTTGCAATGTAGACATTTTTTAATTGTACGAACCATATTTGTCATGTACATTTGCTTCCTGCACTCTGGGAGTTCTCATACAGATTGAGGGAGGGTAGAAAATGTGGATATTAAAGATCCCATGGCCTGGAAAGTCTTAGCAGTGATAAGGGTCTAAAATATGTATTCTCCAGCTAGTCAGTGATATGGTTCCAAGAACTACATATATAGAGGCAACTGTTGGAACAGCTGCACTCACATCCACTCCTGAAAGCAGTACATGGTCAGACAAGTACAAGACTGGGGAGACAGAAGAAACTACTCAGATGGGATGGCAGCAGGCACCCTGGTCTTTCTTTCTGTGGTAGTGAATACCCAGGAGTAGGAGTCTATCCCACTCCTGAAAAGGTTACTCCTGGATCTTTTGACTGTGGGCAGCTGGAAGTAAGGCAGTGACTGCAAATAGAGAACCCACCATGTCCTTGGCTGTCATATATTCTTAGGGTGGGTTGACAGCTGAAACCATAGCATTTTTCAAGGCTTCCTCATGATGCATGGCTAAAAGAGCAGGCAGAACTGTGCCTCTCTTCCTGCTAAGTTAGTAATAGTTGCATATGAATGATGTAAGATAGACGAGGCCATGAGCATAAAAACTGATTATGGTGTCTTTCTTCAGTCCTAGTATTGGTGCTAGTTCAATGGTGGGTGATGACACTTTTGGACTCACAGAAGTGTTTTGATCTCACTCCTATTACTATCTGTGTAGCAACACCTTCTGTGGTTCAAGTATTCTATAGCAGTTTCCTGTAAACTGAAATAGTCTTGAAATAGTCTACCCTGGAGGAAGATAATTATGACACAGAAGGTAAATGACTTACAAGTCTCAGGAAGTTCCTGAAACTTACAAGACTCACAAGGTTTTCCCCCAAGGGTATATGAGCACTGAGAGCTTTTACAGAAAAGAGACTCTAGTGTACCAGTTCTCAACCTGTGAGTGATGACTCTTTTGGCAAACCTCTTTCTCCAAACCCTTTATCTTATGATTCATAACAGCAGCAAAATTACAGTTAAGAAATAACAAAAATTAATTTTATGGTTGGAGGTCACCATAACATGAGGAACTATATTGAATGGTTGCCCCATTGGGAAGGTTGAGAGCCACTGCTCTAATGTGATGGCTCAGCCTTACAGTGATAATGCTGCCTTTAGTCATCTGTGCACCTAAAAATGACCTCTCATTTATACTTCTGCAGGCAACCCAAATAAATTCCTCATTGGTTCATCAAGGTGGACTTTGATGGAATGTCTTCTTTCATCTATCATCAATGCCTTATTAGGGTGAAAAGACACTTGCTCAAATGTCCTCAGGGGATTTACAAAAGAGCATGGCACCCTGAGGCTTAGGTTATAGTTGTTCAATTGGGCGTTTTGGTTGAAAAGGCATCTATACCATACACCAGTGCAAGTGGAATTCCCATGAGGGAATTCCCTCAGATGAGAGAACATGTATGGGTTTCTGAACTATAGACAAACCCAAATTCAGACCATAATTCAATTCTTAAGGCTCATTAGAGCAACTAACTATTCACTAGGAGTCAGAGATTTTTTTTCCCAAGTAAGGTGATGTTAGGTTAATCATCTCAGGATCCAAGAACCTCTGAAGATTCCTTATATTACCTTCATCTTTTTCCGTTCAAGTCAACATACCTGTTGATATTGCTTTTTTAAAAATAAGTAATTATGGCAAAAATAAATACTGTTCAAAAGCACTGAAAAATACTGCTAAAATCATCTTTTTATGATATAAAAATTCCTTAATAAATAAAACATTCCTTTGGCTTGATGCAGCACACCTATAACTCCAGGACTTGGGAGGCCAAGGTGGAAAAATAGTGAGTTCAAGTCCAGCCTGAGCTAAATAATACAGTGAGACCTCCTTTAAAAGATTAAATAAAATACTTTCTTAATAAAACATGTAACAGAACCATTTCATTCCCATCAATTAACAAGTATAAGAATCTAGAAAAATTCATAGACACCATCACATCTAATACTGAAAAATGTTAATTTGCTCTCCTAAGATAAGGAAGAGGAAAAAAAATGATTGATCTTACAATGTCTATCTAATGTTGTGCCAGTTGTCTTGAGCACACAGGAAAAAGAAAGGCTAGAAAGGAAAAAATAATACTAATTCTGCTGTATTGATAAAAGTCTTGTATGAGAAAATATCTACTGAAAATTATTACAGTAAATGACCCAGCTCAAAAGGTTGCTGACTATAAATCAATTCACAAAAGCAAATATTGCAAAATGAATGTAATTGAAGTAATTCGATTATATATCAAACAAAAACATTAAGTATTACATCTCTCTAAAATAAGCATAAGAGTTGTCTATTGTTCCCTATAGAACACTAACTTAAATTAAGGACATCAATAAGTAGAAAGTATTTTATGTTTATGGATTAAATGCAGTAGTATTGTTAGGATGCTCAGCCTGCCAAAATTGATCTAAAAGTCCAACAAGGATGAGATCCTTATCTACTGTAGTACCCTAGCTTAGACTATAAATTAGGACTCTTCAAGCTGCAAGACACACAAATGTTGAAATTCATGTAAGTAAAACAGACTAGAGAGCCATTAACAATGGTAAGATGTAGTTGTTTTTTAGGAATGTAGTAGTCAGATGTCTTGCTTCTCTCTGTACTTCTTCAGGGATATAGTGTATGTCTGTTTGCATGTAACTGCTATGGAGCTGAATTCAGTCCTTTAGATTACACAGGCCATCTTTCTAAACCATCCGCCCCCTACTGTTGTGAGGTGATCTCTCTCTCAAACCATGGCTAGTAGCCATTGGAAAGAGAGTGTGTCCTTCCCTGTGTTCTCCATAGATCTTTTTTGTTACTGTTTTTGTTGTTTTGTTTTCAATTAGGTGGACATGCAATGTCTTCCACCAAATCAAATTTGAATTATTGATTAGTCCTAGCTAAGAAGTGCAATGAAAGGTCACAGCAAGGTCACATGTTCACAGATGGACTGAAGCACAAGTGTGGTTTGAAAGAAAGACCAAAAGTATGGCTTATCAGTAGACAAGGCAAGGAAGAGGAGTAGGTTCAGGTAACCAACGTTGCTAAAAGATCTTTGGCTTCGACCACCAGGAGCCCTTCTAGGAAACAATATCATGGACTCTCTGACAGAGGATGATGCCCTTGAAGTAATTTTCTTACAGGCTAACGAGAGCTTTCCAGAGCCATGCTTGTAGGTTTATAGAAGAAGTACACTCTCCAGCAGCCAATCACTTGTCACCTGCTTTGCACACCGAGTGCAGGAAACTCTTGCTACACTACTCCTCAGCTCTGCTCTCCTGGCTCTTTTCCTTTGCCTAGAGGCCAGGGCTGGAATGCCCCTCTTATTATCTCTAGCTAGCTCCTGTCAAGCTCTGTAGAGGGTCTTCTGCCTGCTAGTCTCTATCCAGGAACCCAGACAGGAACCAGACTCTCCTCAGGGGCCTCCAACAGTTTCTGCTTCTTCAGTTTCTTTTTTCTTATTGGTCACCAGGTTTCCTATGCAAATAAATTATGACTTGGTTTTCACTGTATCTACAGGGTCTCTCACAATATGTGTTACACAATAGGCCTTCAGACACATACCAAGTATATAGTGAATATATAAGACATTAAAGATAAGCTGTGACCCAGGGGGGGATGTATGATAAAAATCTAGGTAAAAAATATAAAAGATTCAGAGAATGACTGTTGTGATCAAAGAGGCTCGTGGGTGGGGACCTTGAGAAGACCTGTGGATCAACAATCCAAGTACCAGATAAAGGAGAAATAAATAACAACTAGGTGTCAGTGTTATTTAAGCTGTGGAAAGAAAGAAAAACCTTAATGGTTTGTAACAGCACAGTGTGTTCATTTAGAATTTATCAGGTGGGAAGCGATCACTGGAAGCTATTACATTTTCTTAGTAAAGGGCTCAATTATCTTATAAATAGTGATGAAGTTTGTTTGAATAGCATTTTCACCTTTGAAAAACTTTGGCTGTACAATCTAATTCTGTCATTCAGCGGAGCTGTACTGAGGACTTACAAAGGACAGCTTACATGTAGAGTACAGGGGCAAATCAATCAGGGCCCTAACCTTCACCATACTTATTGTCTAGTGATAAAGAAAGAGGCATGTCTTCAAAAATCACAATGAGAAGGTTGTGCTCTTAGAGTGTGGCCATCTGCAGATGATAGCAAACTCTTCTGCGTACAGGGAAGAGGTTGAGCGGCAAAGTGAGGTGTGTATCTGACTGGAGTGGAGCTTAGTAAGCTAACAAGAACAAAACAAAAAGGGACACACAGCATGCTTATTATGTGGAGGATCACTGTGGCTATAAATTATTTGGCACTCCTCTTGTCTAACAACATAGTTTTATCTTGTCCCCTTGTATCTAAGAGTTCTGTGATCCATAGGAGGCAGCAAAGTGATGCTGTAGAATAGGACGCATGGGGCTAATAGGTCAGAAGAATGATTCAGATTTATCCTTCTTTCTTTTGAAATGCTAGAGCTGAAGTCCCTAATCACCGTGGAAGCTCTTACTCTGAAAGTCCTACGCAGAAGAAAGCACTGGTAAACATTCAGATGAGACCCCACCTCAGCATCCACTGCCATTCTTGTCAGAGCACCATCTTGGACATTTGGCCCCATTGAACCTTCAGATATCTATAGCCTGGGTATGCTGACATCTCTTTACAATCCCTAGAGATCCAACACAGACATATCCAAATGAACCCTTCTGAATTCTTGGCAACCATTAACTCTGGAAAAATTAAAGGTTGCTTTGATCTACTAAATTTTGGAATCTGAAGAGGAAAGAAGTTTCTTAGACTAATAAAATGGGTTTTGTTTTAGACACTCTAGCATGATTTTCCTGTTATGTTCATGATGAAAACATGATAATCTATATGTGGCATTATCCATAGAATATTAAGTTTAGGTAGGGCTGATTATACATACTATCGTGGTTTGAATATGCTTGGCCCATGGAAAGTAGTACTATTAGGTATGGCTTTGTTGACATAGGTGTGGACTTGCCAGAGAAAGTATGTCAGTGTTGGGTTGGGCTTTGAGATCCTATGCTTAAGTTCTACCCAGTGTGGAAGAGATTGCCCTCCTGGCTGCCTGAAGAAGGGAGTCTTCTTGTTGTTATCTTCGGATCAAAATGTAGCACTCTCACCATCTTCAGAACTCTGCCTATGTACTGCCATCCCACCATGATGATAATGGGATGAATCTCTGAAACTTTAAGCCAGCTCCAATTAATTGTTTTCTTTTATAAGAGTTGCCTTGGTCATGGTGTCTCTTCACAGCAGTGGAAACCCTAAGACATATACCCATAGTGCTTGCTTAGCTACTATGTTCCTCCAGATTGTAAAAGTTGAATACATGACTCACAGCAGACTAGTATATAAAGATGCTCCCTGGGGTGGGGTATAGAGAAGGTGATATTCAGGTAGATGCCACGTACCCTTAACAACCCCATTGACTCATTGAGGTCAAATGAACAAGGTAGGTCCCTTGCTGAAATTACAGTAGCAGCTGCCAATGTTTGCTCACCTGGGATCTCAACTGAGTATCCAATGCATAAGGATATCAGGACTCCACATTCAGTGCATATCTAGATACCCCTGCCTGAACCACTAATAACCATTAGACTTCTGCTAGAAGTCACCCTTCCTGCCTGTCTTAATCTAAGGGCTCCTTCCATGACACATCAAACCTATCTATCCAGCTAGATACCATGCATTGAAGACCCAGACACAAGTGCATGCAATGGAGCCAATTTCACAAAATGAAGTATCTTCACCAAATGAGCTTGGAAAACTGATGTCTGAATGTAGAAGAATGGACTTAGAACCATATCTATCACTCTGCACAAAAGCTCACTCTAAATGGATCAAGGACTTAAACCTGAAACACCGAAAACTTCTAGAGGAAATGTAGGCTATACCTTACATAATATTTATGTAGGAAAAGATTTTTTTCATAGGAATTCATTTGCCCAGGAATTGAACACAAGTAGTACCTCATAAGACTAAGAATTTGCCAAGTT
This sequence comes from Rattus norvegicus, assembly GCF_021556685.1. Classification (NCBI taxonomy): domain Eukaryota; kingdom Metazoa; phylum Chordata; class Mammalia; order Rodentia; family Muridae; genus Rattus; species Rattus norvegicus. The sequence goes on along the minus strand of NC_141551.1, from coordinate 35,290,914 downwards.
AAAGAAATAATAGAGTGAAGAGGATGCCCACAGAACTGGAAAGAATTTTTTTCAGTTATACATCTGACCAAGAATTAACATCCAGAATACATAAAGAACTCAAAAAAAAGGAATAAAAATAATTGACCCATTCAAAAATTAGGATCTGAGGACTGGAGAGATGGCCCAGTGGTTAAGAGCACTGACTACTCTTCCAGAGGTCCTGAGTTCAGTTTCGAGTAACCACATGGTGGCTCACAACCATTTGTAATAGGATCTGATGCCTTCTTCTGGTACATGTTTGAAGAGAGTTACAGTGTACTCACAAATGAAAAAGAAATAAATCTCTAAGAAAGGATCTGAGCAGCACGCTCTCAAAAAGAAGAAATAAAAATGGTTAAGAAATATCACAAAGTCCATTGTTCCTAGTAGTTAGGAAATTGCAAATTAGAACAACTTTGAGGTTTCCACTTATCCAGTCGAAATAGTAAATAAAGTGGACAAAACAACTGGCAACAGTGCAGGAAGGGACGTGGGGAAACAGGAGCCTCCTTCACTGTCACAAACCATTACAGCTACTGTGGAAATTAGTGCACAGAGTCCTCCAGAACCTAAAATCATGTCTAGCATATGATCGCACTATGCCCCTCTTAGCATTTGCCAAGCATGGTGGTTCATAAGCCACTGGCTGTTCCTACTTGAGTAGGCTGGTTTGAGGGGTGCTTCTGTTACGTGCGTCTGAAAGATTCCTAGCTGCTGCAGCTAGGGAAAGTCAGTTTTAGCGATCTTCTCTCGCCATCTGGTGAATTGGTACTTTACAAATGATTAAGAATCAGATACTGATTTTAATCAGGAGCAGGACAGTAAGATATACACTCCAACAAGGCAATTCTGCAGTGAGAAGAAGAGGACTGATTTTGCTAGCAGATGTGGAACAGAGTCTGACAAGAATTGTGAAACATTAGTGTGATAATGAAATCATGATGTCTCCCCTGATGTGGCTGAAGTAATAGAGAGGAAATTTGAGAGACACGTAAGATATGAATGAACAGATTCAAGAGAGGTTGAATATTGGGATAAAGACAAGACAAAGAACAAAGATGGCCTCTAGATGTCAGACTTATATATTACTAAATCATGTAGGAATAAAGTAAAAGTATCAGTTCTGCTTATTATATCTGATGGCACTGAGATTCAGAGGGGGTAAATAACCTGCCCATGGCTGCAGATCTAGCAAAAGCTGAACCAACCCGGTCTCTGGTCTCCCAGTCTTGTGTTTTTTCTCCTACTCGACTGTGCACTCTATGCAGGATGCTGTGAGTAGAGGAAAGCAGCAGAACATGTGGGTTGAAGACAGAGATATCATTGCTGATTTATCCTCAGTCTGTTGCCATGTCTGTTGCTGTGGAATCAAATCTCGTTAGCCAGGCATTTGCATCCTTGAATAATTTATTGGGATTGTGAATGGGGCAGACCACTCTGGCTCCAGACTTACTGCAGTCAAACTTCACGAGCTTGCCACAGACACAAAAACACGATGGGAGAAAATCTACTTCCTCAATGCACTTTTCTCTACTGGTGAGATCCGAAGGGGATGCTGCTTTTCAGTCAATCCTTCAAGAAGGGCGAGTAGGAAGAGAGTAGAGGCCTCACTAGGAAGACGGTAACAGAAAAAGCTTGTTTGAAGGCAGGCCAACCTTTGAATCTAGAAAAGGAAACGAGGAAAGCAACAGGAAGCTAAGGTACCAGTGCCCTTTGTCATGTGTTCAGTTTGGATGTCTGAGTTAATCTCATTCTTTACAATTTTCAGAATGTATTTCCATATAAATATAAATATAGGTGATAGACAGATGATAAATAGATATGTATACATGTACGTATACAAATATATGTATACATGTATAATGCATAATACATATGCATAATACATATGCATATTATATACATGTGCATACACACACACATACACACACACACACGCACACCTGGGCAGGGGTCTTTCTGTGTAGTCTTGGATGTTCTGAAACTCATTTTGTAGACCAGACTGGCCTTCAACTCAAAGATCTGCATGCCTCTGCCTCTTGAGTGCTAGAATTAAAGGCATGTGACACCCACCACACCTGACTCACATTGCCATATTTTGGATGCATTGAAGACGTGTGCATTTTTTTCTAATGACTTACATTGTTAAGACTCTTCATGTCTTTAAGCCACAGTTCTTTCATCTGTGCAATGAGGTCAGTAAAACTTGACATCATAAGTTTGCTAGGCTTTAAATGAGATCATGGCATGACTGGACTTGCCCTGGTGGCAGATGAAGTCAGCACACCTGATCCTCAATGACTACAAAACTTCCTATTCCCTTCAGGATGCTTTCAACACAAAACAATGAAATTTGCTTTCAAACAAGAAGCCTGACAAAATTATCTACCAGTGTGAGTTCAGTCAGTGTTAGGTAAACTGGCCAGCCAATGGCATATTCTTCTGGAGAAGAAAAACTGAGGCCCTCAGGAGTTGAGTGGTTTGTGACAGATTGTGGTAGATCATTTCTCGGGGCTTTGGGTGAGATAGATGAACAGGATACTGGGCCATGGCAGCAGCCTTTCAATCTCCTTTGATCACAGTGCTGTATTTCAGCTGAGAGAGCTGACAGCTGGATGTGGCTCTCCAAGAAAGAAGCATGAACAGGATGAAGAGGCCCTGCATGTGACTTGAAGGCATAACCCTTATAAGACTGTGCCTTCCCAGTGAAAGATCTCCACGGGGCAGTGCTTGTGAGCAGAGTGGGATGCTCCTAAACCTTGTGTGTGGTGCATTTCTAGCTTTCTCTTCTGCACACTACCGCTGTGACTCCAGGCACATTGCTTAAATTCTCTAGGCTGGCTTCTTCAACCAAAAGATGAAATGCATTGTCTGTAAGTATACAGTAAGTATGCTTTTTAAAACACCTATCCAGTCCAATTGCTTAGGAAATGTTCAGTAAACCTGAATGTTAGCATTGGTGGTGATTTGTTCTAATGGAAGCTGTGAGTACACTTTTCGCCCATGGAATTAGAGCACACAGAAATTTCTCAACCAGCAGGGTGGAGGGGATTACCATAGAGCATTTGAAATAAGGGCTAGTTTGACAAGTCTGAAAATGAAGTCAGCTCTCCTGAGTTAGAAGGCGAATGCAGATTGCAGACCCTCACAGCACCCCTTGGTTGGTTTCTGTCGCTTACCAAAACAAAGGCTTAAAGCAAGAGTCAGAGATAAAGCAACAGATGGCCTACTTGAAGATGAACTATAGGTCAGAAGCCTCTGCTTTAAATTGCTGAGGAAACACACGTTTCCATGCTGGAGCAGTAGCATCCTGATTTCATTGGTCTGGAAGGTCTTGGCTTAGAAGCAGTCACTGCAGGTAAAACAGGGAGGAGGTGGGGGGGGGAGTAATTGGAGCTCCATCATCTAATTGCCCACTTGTTATTCAGATCAGAGATGTGTGGCATTATATTTTCACTGGGGCCTAGGTATAGAACTGCTTGACTTCATACCAGCTGTTGTTAGTGTGCACCTTTACAAGAGTCACTTACAAAGCTGGTGCCTCAATTTAGTCATCTTTGTGAAGGTAGGAGTGGAAATGTGTGTTGCTTGTTGTAAGGATTGAATGAGATTAATTTGCAAAGTGCTTATACTGGCATTGCTGTTGAATGTGTGCTCGGTAGCTTTACAGAGCTACCGTCTCAGACAGAATTCTGCCATAAATGTTGACAGCACTGCTTTCTGCTTCCCTGCCAGGAATATTCACTGAGAGGTGTCTTGGTAGGGTTTTACTGCTGTGAACAGACACCAAGACCAAGTCTTATAAAGGACAACATTTAATTGGGACTGGCTTACAGGTTCAGAGGTTCAGTCCAGTATCATCAAGACAGGAACATGGCAGCATCCAGGCAGGCATGGTGCAGGAGTTCTATATCTTCATCTGAAGGCTACCATCAAACTACTGACTTCCAGGCTGTTAGGACTAGGGTACTAAAGCTCACACCCACAGTGACACATCTACTACAACAAGGCCACACCTCCTAATAATGTCATTCCCTAGCTCAAGCTTATACAAACCATCACAAGAAGATATGAGTTATGGAGGAATTTTATCTTCAAGGTAAGGAGGAGTGGAAAAACAGCCATCAGATTACATGCTCCCAGGGATAAAACGCCACTCTTCTGTGCACCAATATGTCTTTACTATTGGTTTTCAGAATACTTAAAACACAATATCTGGGAGATAAGATGGCTTGGTTGCTAAAGGTGCTTTCCCCTAAGCCCAATGACCTGAGTCTGATTCCCAGAACCAACACATTGGGATGGGTGAGAAAAACTACTCCCTTAAGTTGACCTCTGACATCCATAAGTGCATGCATGTGGAGGCAGACACACAACACTAATACATATACATACATAAATGTGATGTTCTATTTATAAATTTACCATGGGCTCTCTTGGTACAAAATACAGTGTTCATTTTAAAGAGGGAAATAGATCATTAAATCTGAACCATACATGAGTGTCCATGGCCTGGGAACACAGGGTAATAATGGTGTTCTGAACAACAGGAGCCAATGTGAATGTGATTATATGAATTTTAAAAGTCACTGCACAAGAGAAACAAGGCATTCCCAAAATGTGTTGGTGGGAAAATCCTGTAAGTAAGTTGTAGCAGAGCAGAGAAACATGTTATCTGATGATGTTCTTAGTTTGGGGCTGATGGAAATTAGTGGTCTGTGAAGTTTAAATGTGTCAAACGTTGCACTTGCTAACTGAAAAGATGTTACATCAGACACAGGAGTGGGAAACACATAACTACTAAGGGGACCAATGGTGGTTCAAATTAATTTTGACTCTGGATGTGCAATGTTCACCAAGCCCCTACACATTCCCTGTCTGGTAGGCTCTTAAAAATAGGTGTGACTTTTTATCAGGTAATTCTAGTCCCAGCCTTTTATCAAGATATGATGTCACATATTTCTGATTAGCATTCAGAAAGGAAGGACACTTGTGAATTGCCATGCTTGTCACTGTGTGTGTTGACCCCAAATCTTGGTGGACAGGTATTTGTCAGGTCTCTAGATGGTCAGGTAATTAACTACCTGTGGGCTCCAAATGTTTGGAAAGGAATCAGTAGATAGAAATGACAAGAGTACTTGTGACAACTGGGCCAGGTACCTATCTATGGGGTCACTGAAACTGAAGCACTAATCATGGAGCCTACTGTCGGTCCTTTCGCTATATGTTGTGGTGGTTTTGCTTGGGTTTTTATGGCACTCCTAACAGTGCGGAAGAGAATATATCTGACTCTTTTGCCTGCTTGTGGGACCCCTTTCCTCCTACTGGGTTGCCTCATCTAGCTTTGATAGAAAGATTTATGCCTACTCTTATTGTAACTTGCTATGCTATATTTGGTTGATATTCCTGGGAGGCCTGCACTTTTCTAAATCAAGACGAAAGAGCAATAGAAAATGAGAGGGGACCTGAAAGGAATGAATGGAGGGAAGGCTGTGGATGGGATGTATTATATGAGAGAAGAATAAATGAAAAGAGAAAAACAATAGTGCTTGTGAACATGGATTATTATAAATTTATTATGTCAAAAGCTTTCATTCCATTTTCTTCCAGATGATCTTTTATTGAAGTACTTTCTCTTGTTGCTTCTTTTATTTTTGTTTGTTTTAATTACTGGTTTGTATAACTTTATTCACAGGTATAAAGATAAATCAGAAATATATTAGAACTAGAATTCTCCTGCCCCATGGCTGTTGTCATCTATGACATCATGAGGAAGGTGGCCATCTACACTGCATCCCACTGACAGTGCAGTACCCAGGTGCTCTTTAATGGTTCCACAAAAGGTTTCTGGCTAAAGACTAGTGCCAGGTTTGTTAGGAAGAAAGTCAAAAGCGATTTTCCGTGGTGCTTTGTTTTTCTACCCTTTCCTGGCTTTTGGTAGCTCCTTGATGGCTTTGACAATCAGGGCACAGACAGAAGCTGTTTCACTGTCATCCTCATACCTTTCCAGTGTCCAGTTGCCATGGCAATGTCATCACCAACTTTTTGGAAAACCGATCTGGGGACCAATCTTGGGGGCCAAGGCGGATGAAGTGCTGACCTTGACTCTGATGTACCTCTGGCACACATCTTTGGTCTCGTTGGTGGAGTTTGGGTGTCATGGTGGAGGGGGCTGGCATCAGATGACCCTGGATTCTGGACAGCCAAAGAAAGGTACACCATAGCTTTATCCTCAATAAAAGCCCTTATCCTTCTAATATATTAATTCATTTAACTCTCACAACAACCACACAGCAAAGCTATACTCATCTCCTAGACTGCAAGGGTTTGGTCTCAAATGCCAGATTTTCTTACTATATGCCTGCCTCAGTCATAAGGCTCTGACCTCTCTGTACTGATCTGTACAGTCTGCTGCTAATATTTTCTACCTGATAAGTCAGACTCTTACATGTTCACAGAGGTTGGCATAGGAGATGCTGGGGTCCCCTATGAGTTCCAATCTCTGGTGCTTGTGATGAGGCCTCTCTGAAGTACCAGAGTGGCTGTTGTATATTCTACCCCCCAGGCCATTGGTCACAGCTCAGAATTCAGCACAGTCCCATCCCCATGCTGGTGACTCTTAAAGGCCTGTGCTTTTTAGACACAGAACTCGCTGTAGTATGATCTTTATCATCTCTTGTCCTTATGTTGTTGTTATTTGGCTGTGAGAAATCCCAAGAAGCTTTACTCTTAAAATAGACCAGCTGCCTTTCATCAAGAATGCTTTCTCTTGTCTGATTCTGAAATCTCTTGAGAGAAAAGAGAGAGGTGTTTCTTTATTGAGAGGGTTGCAGGGGCCATTCCTTAGAGACAAATCTGTGTGCTATGAATGACACTTGAATTAACCGGGTGCTCAGTGTCTCTTCTCTCCAGTTGTATGGGAATTGAGAATCCCCAGCAGTGGAGGGCATGACACTTTCTCACTGAAGAACAAAGACTGAGCCTGTCCCTGCTATGCGTGCCAGCACATAATTCAGTGAACATGTGGGCGAAAGCATCCTTTGTTGTTTGTCTTGCAAAGTATGCATTGGTGCTGTTGCTGATGGCAATGACTTTTTCTTTAGTGACTAGATTTCTAGTCTCGGTGTAACCACTGGCTCATTTGGTGCCTTAGCAAAGCCAACTCAATTCTAACACCTCTCAGTTATGATGAACACTCTTTCTTGGGGTGGGGTGCATTGTGAAGAAAACTGCATTTCTCAGCAATCACATGGTCTTCCTGAGTATTGGTCACACAGAGAAACAAAAGTCAAGTATTGGTTTATGCCACACTTCTTGTCATAAACACCGAGAAAGGGACAACAGCAATCATGCTCATGGAGATGAGACACCTTGTGTGGTGGCTTATCCACGAACTATGGCTTCATGATGTTTAATTCATTTATTGCTATAATCAACTTTGAAGATTGAGCCTGAATTATTACCCTGGAGCAATATTTAGCATCTCTTTCCCAGAAAACTAATAACACCCATAAACAGCAAGGCTTTCTGTGCTATGGATTATCAAGAAAGGGCCCTAGGGCAGGGCTAGACCTGCTGGGAAGTCAGAACTGCCCAGCCAAAACTGTCCTTAATTGCTAAAGCTACCAGAAGTGAGAGCTCCAGTTTCTAGGGAAATGAATGCTTAATGATAAGCAAAGCACTTGAAAGGATGCTTCAGATTTAATAAACACTGTGCCGAAGCAAGGCCTGCTTCTATTTCAGATATCCACTGAAGCCGCGTGAAATGGGTTATGTGTGCCTTGTTTCCTGCAGCGGCTTCCTTCACTTCCAAACTCTGCAATTACTACTGGAGGAGAGCAGAGGCTGACTTGGATGTCTCCTGGGGCTTATTCCATGGCCTCAGCTATAGTCAGGCCATTTGTTTTGTTTGTGTGGGTACACTTAATAATCTGCTGCTGTAGGATTGCAGCTATGCTGTACACAGGGCTTCATGCTGGACAATAGCTGTGCTTCACGTGCTGGAGCCTCAATGACTGCTGAAGAAACTTGACCCAGACTTTACAGGGAACCTGCATGCAGAGGAAAGAAGCAGAAACAGTGTCAGAAGGGGGAAGGAAAGGAAAGGAAAGGAAAGGAAAGGAAAGGAAAGGAAAGGAAAGGAAAGGAAAGGAAAGGAAAGGAAAGGAAGAGAGAAACTTTTTTTGCAATGTTAGGTTCAGGTTTTGAGTCACACCTCAAGGGATTTTACAGGTGTATTGTAATTTTGTTGCTCTACACAACCTACTTTTGAATTGTGTGACCGATCTTATAAAGTGATCTCATAGGCATAAGCATAGTGCACAAACCATAGCTCAGCTTCCAAGAAGAAATGAAGCAAGCAAGGTCTGAGGAGCCATCTGATCCCGGGCTTCCTGGGTGAACAGTCATCCAACCTCTGAGGTGTTATAGGTATAGCAAATGATGTTCTACCTGTGCCCATCCTGTGACAGCAACATTCCCACAGTGACCTATTAACACTGAGGGGGCACCACTGTAAGAGTGAATTTGAATTTAGTCCCTAGCCCCACCACTTCTTAGTATTAACACATAGTCGGACGCATGGCCATTGTTCTTTGACATTCTGCTGGACAAAAGACTGACCTGGATGGATACTGTGTAGGTTGTGATCATAGACTAGCACAGAGATTTTTGAATTTTTGCTCTTGTGAAGAAGTATAAGATCTGAGTCTAGTAGACTTTGTTTAAATTATGCTGTTTGTAAAGGGGTGAAGAGTTCACTTCTATTCTTTATAAAACCTTCAGCAAGCACCCCTGTAATTACTGATGGCGAGTGTGTGTCTGTGTGTGTGTGTGTCTGTGTGTGTGTGTGTGTGTGTGTGTCTGTGTGTGTGTGTGTTAGAGACAGAGGAGAGAGCAGATACAGAACAGGGCTATCACCAGGCATAAGAGAAGGATCAGGACACATGAAATCTGTTCCCTATGTGTATAAAACATTCAAAACCCCTGGCACATACTAGCCATTCGGGACATTCAGTCAATGTTCCTTGGAAGAAAATGTGTGTTTCTGAACCAACAACTATTCTGTAATCCTGGACCTTTTTTGTTTCCATACAAATTTTAAATTTATATTGTTTCAATTCCTGTGAAGGATTACACTGCAAATTGTGATGAGGTTGAATTGAGTCTGAAAATCAACTTTGGTAGCATGGCCATTTTCACAATATTAATCCTGTCAATCAGTGAGCAGGAGAGGGGGAGGAAGGCTTTCCATCATGCATGCTTTTTCTTGAGTTTCTTTCTTCAGTGTCTTAGTTTTAATTATACAAATATTTCATTTTCTTGGTTAGATTTATTCCAAGATATTTTGAGACTATCGTGAATGGGATTGATTGGTTTCCTGATTTATTTCTCTTTGTTATTATCAGGGCTGGATAAGGGCTATGCTCCTTGTAGACACCACAGGATAACAAATAAAAAATCCTAGTGTTGGGATCCAGTTACATGTTTTAGAGGTGTTAGCTGGGGGTAAAGGTCCCCAAAAATCCCTCCAAAATTAGAGGCTATCACTATTATTCTAGGTTATACTTTAGTAAGACTTTATTGCTGAAGACACTACATGCTTGAATCATAGAACATGGAGAAATCTAGATGGTGCTCACATGGAAGCTTCATCCCTACTAATTAGCTGTCATGGGGCTGGAAGGCACTGTGAGCACTACCAGGGGAAGAGGGAACCTCCATTGGAAAATTAATAAAGCTTACTTCTGAATATGTCCTTGGAGGTATTCTTAGAGACTAAAGGGAAATATGGGCAGCACCATCCTTAAGGCTGGAGACCTGGAAGGGGTAAACGGAGAGATAGTCAGAGCCTAGGCATTCTTTATCTTTCTGATTCCTAGCTGACATGCTGTGGGCAGATATTCTCTACCAGAACAGGACAAAACAGGACAGAGATCAGGCTGGTTAGGCAGATGAACTTGGAGTGAAGGGGTATTGGGAGAAGGTCTGGAGGTTTTGATATGGAAGTATTGCCTCCATCAGATTGGCCTGTGGGTACAATTATGGGACATTTTCTTGGATGCTAATTGATGTAGAGGGGCCCAGCCTACTCTCACTAGGCAGTTAAATTCAGACATATAAGAGAGGCAGCCTGGGAGTAAGACAGTAAATAATGTTCCTCCATGGTTTCTGCCTCAACTTCCTGCCTTGGCTCCCCTCAATAATGGACTGTCATCATAAGCCAAATAAAACATTTCCTCCTACAGGTTACGTTTGGTCAGTCAGTGTTTCTATCACAGCAAAAAAAAAAAGAAGAAGAAGAAGAAGATGAAGAAGAAGAGGAAGGAAAGAAAGAAAGAAAGAAAGAAAGAAAGAAAGAGAGAAAGAAAGAGACAAAGAAAGAAAGAAATTAGAATAGCATCTATGTCAGCAATCTCAGCCAAAATGCTATCCATGAAATAATAATAATGATAATCCAGACCTTCTATCCATACCTCTCCACTCCAAGTTCATCTGTCAGTCCAGCCTTGCCTCTGCCCTGTCCTGTTTTGTCCTGTTCTAGCAAAGAACAGCTGCCCAGAGCACAGCAGCCAGAAAACAGAGAAAGAAAGAATGCCTGGGCTCTATCTCCCCTTTTATTCCTTTCAGAACCCCAGCCTAAGGGATGGTGCTGCCCACATTTTCCCTTAGTCTCTGCAAACATCTTCCGGGATGTACTCAGAAGTATGCTTTACAAAATTTCTAAGTTCTTCTCACACAGCAGCCCTGACCCTACCCTACCCAGCTACACATCATCCTGAGATTTTCTTTACCTCTTCCAGATGTTTTGCTTTTCAATTATCACCTTCCTTCTGTGTACAATAAAATGAAGCTACTCCATGAACAGGAAGTCTCAAGATGACAAATCCCTGAACTGAGCCATGCACAGGTTTAATTTTGTTTTACAGTAGCATTCTAAACCTACTCAGAGGTATACGGTGATAACATCTATGATAGTCTCTGTTGTTGTGTGTGTACTTTTTATTAAAACAAAAACCAAAAAAAAGTTAGTAATGACCGACTAATGGACCACCAAACACAGATGTAAAACAATTTCTGGAAGGCATTAAGCACTCAAACAATAGAGGGTGTTGTTTGTAAGAACAATTATGCCCTACCAATTCTGAGGAGAGAAGCCCTTCATGAGTGAAAAGAAATGTGACTAAAGGTTGGCAAAGTTTGGAGCCAGCAGGTGCCATATCTCACTGGAATAGAGGAGACCTTTAGGTGAAGAACTAGATATCTTGGGAAAGCGATTTGGACCTAGAGTATGGAATACCAGACATAATGAATGGCCTTCCTTATTAACTTCTGCCAACTCCTGCATAAATGGCTCAAATTTATAGACTCTGGTGCATCTTAGAGAGTCTACTTTTTCTCATATCTTTATTACTAGGCCCAAGATTAGGACTGAAAGCTGAAAGTCTGTTTCTCTTGTTGCAAACACAAAACAAAACAAAAATAACAAAAGCTATTTTTGGTTGGTTTTAGCTATGTTTGTTTTGTGGGAGGTTTCTTTTGTGTGTGTGTGTGTGTGTGTGTGTGTGTGTGTGTGTGTGTGTGTGTGTGTGTGTGTAAGGTGTTTGTGGATAAGTGCACATAGAGAGACCAAATGAAGACTGCTTTGTTGCTTTGTTATTATTCCCTTTAAGACAGGGTTTCCCACTGAACTTGATGACTAGACTATCTAGACTGGCTGGCCAGCAAGCCTCAGTATCCCTCCTTTCTCTACCTCTAAAGCCCTACAATTACAGACATAAAAGTGCCCTGCCCAGATTTCAACATGGGTGCAACTCTCCAGACTCGGATTATTTCTTGAGACACTATCACTATGGAGTGCAAACTGGCCACTAACTCATGATCCTTTTCCCTTGTCCTCCCAGGTACTGTATGTCATCACAGATGCATATCACCTTATCTAGTTTGGATAGAGTATTAGTTACTTTTGTGTTGTTATAAAATACCATACCAAAAGCAACTTATAGAAGAAGTTGACTTTGGCTTATGGTTCCAAAGGAAGAGTCCACAGTGGTCGGGAGGGCATGGTAGCACACAGGCAATTCTAGAGGCTGAATGATCATGTCTTCATCCATGCAGGGAGCAGAGAAAGCAAACGGGAAATGGGGTGAATCTGTAAACTCTCAAAGACCAACCCCAGTGTTGTACTCCCTCGGGCAAGCCTGAAGATCCTGAAGGTTCTATAACCTGTCCAATGAGCACCATCAATCAAGTGACAAACTTTTTAAATACCCCAACCTTTGGGGGACCACCAGTCTCAGTCAGAGCACCAGAGGTAAAACCCTGGTTACATGTGTTGCTTAGCCTGTTGTGGCCTAGCACTCCCTGTCTCCTCAGCCACTTGTACTTAAGGAGGCTCATGTCTTTGCCAATCTAACCTCAATGTATCCCTTTATAAGTTCCCAGAATGTGTTTTTCTACCTTTGAGCAAGGTGTAGGCTCACAAAGGCCAGGACACAAAACTTGTTCCTCTCCCTTGGTTACATTGGAGTTTCTTCACTTGACAAATTCCTGTAAGTACATTACTACTATCTATTTGCCCTGATTAATAAAAACCACTTTTGAAGGATGGGAACTATTTGGGATCATGAAGAGGATTATGGGTATGCTTGGAGAAACACTTAAAGTACATTATAGAAATATATGAAATGTCATTAGGAGAACCACTATTTTATACAATTAACCTACAATAATTCATAAACTATTTTTGAAAGAAGGTATGCATGTTAAACTTACTTTAGTAAACTGATAAATATGGAATGGGTGTGGATTTTATAACTTAGACATTATGCAATAGCAAATGAATGTTTACACAAATACCGACAGAGACATAAACAAACATAAACTAATAATACCCTCAAAAATAAAAGGAGACAATAATACCATAATAATTATTCATTTTGCTTATAGGACTCATTCTGCTCTGAAAATATTTAAATATAAGTGTGTCTTAAAATGGAAGTAGTGTGTTAATTAGCATCTATAACATAGGTGTCAAGAAACATAGTTCCTTATGGAGTAATCCTTTACAAGAGAAGATAACTTCGTTTGAATGCTCTAACTGAAAATAGTACTTCAAACCAAATAAATTGTGCTTTTGCAAATTAAACATGATTAAACGGTAACAACTTCCTAGGGTCCCACATCCTAAGGGTATACTTGAGCTCGGTGTTCTTTTTTTGTTTTTGTTTTTTTATCTTTATTAACTTGAGTATTTCTTATTTATATTTCAAGTGTTATTCTCCTTCGCGGTTTCTGGGCCAATATCCCACTAACACCCTCCCCGTCCCCTTCTATATGGGTGTTTCCCTCCCCATCCTCCCCCCCATTACCGCCCGCCCTCCAACAATCACATTCACTGAGAGTTCAGTCTTGGCAGTACCAAGGGCTTCCCCTTCCACTGGTGCTTTTTGGGTAGTGGCTTAGTCCCTGGAAGCTCTGGTTGCTTGGCATTGTTGTACATATGGGGTCTCGAGCCCCTTCAAGCTCTTCCAGTCCTTTCTCTGATTCCTTCGATGGGGATCCCGTTCTCAGTTCAGTGGTTTTGCTGCTGGCATTCGCCTCTGTATTTGCCATATTCTGGCTGTGTCTCTCAGGAGAGATCTACATCCGGTTTCTGTTGGCCTGCACTTCTTTGCTTCATCCATTTTATCTAGTTTGGTGGCTGTATATGTATGGGCCACATGTAGGGCAGGCTCTGAATGGGTGTTCCTTCTGCCTCTGTTCTAAACTTTGCCTCCCTATTCCCTGCCAAGGGTATTCTTGTTCCCCTTTTAAAGAAGGAGTGAAGCATTCACATTTTGGTCATCCTTCTTGAGTTTCATGTGTTCTGTGCATCTGGGGTAATGCTCTCACTATGCTCCAAATACAAGGGCACCTACATACATAAAAGAAACCTTACTAAAACTCAAAGCACACATTGCACTTCACACAACAATAGTAGGAGATTTCAACACCACTCTCATCAATGGACAGATCATGGAAACAGAAATTAAACAGAGACATAGAGAGACTAAGAGAAGTAATGAACCAAATGGACTTAACGGATATTTATAGAACATTCTAACCGAAAACAAAAGGATATGCCTTCTTCTTAGCACTTTATGGTACGTTCTCCAAAATTAACCATATAATTGGTCATAAAACAGGCTTCAACAGATACAGAAAGATAGAAATAATCCCATGCATACTATCAGACCACCACGGGCTAAACTGGTCTTCAATAACAATAAGGGAAGAACGCCCACATATACATGGAAGTTGAACAATGCTCTACTCAATGATAACCTGGTCAAGGAAGAAATAAAGAAAGAAATTAAAGATTTTATAGAATTTAATGAAAGAAGGTACAATATACCCAAACTTATGGGACACAATGAAAGCTGTGCTAAGAGGAAAACTCATAGCGCTGAGTGCCTGCAGAAAAAAACAGGAGAGAGCATATGACAGCAGCTTGACAGCACACCTAAAAGCTCTAGAACAAAAAGAAGCAAATGCAGCCAGGAGGAGTAGAAGGCAAGAAATATTCAAAGTCAGAGATGAAATCAACCAAGAAGAAACAAAAAGGACCATAGAAAGAATCAACAGAGCCAAAAGTTGGTTCTTTGAGAAAAACAACAAGATAGATAAGCCCTTAGCCAGACTAATGAGAGGACACAGAGAGTGTATACAAATTAATAAAATCAGAAATGAAAAGGGAGACATAACAACAGGATCAGAGGAAATTCAAAAAAATCATCAGATCCTACTACAAAAGCCTATATTCAACAAAATTTGAAAATCTGCAGGAAATGGACAATTTCCTAGACAGATACCAGGTACCAAAGTTAAATCAGGAATAGATAAACCATTTAAACAACCCCATAACTCCTAACAAAATAGAAGCAGTCATTAAAGATCTCCCAAACAAAAAGAACCCAGGTCCAGATGGGTTCAGTGAAGAGTTCTATCAGACCTTCATAGAAGACCTCATACCAATACTATCTAATCTATTCCACAAAATTGAAACAGATGGAGCACTACTGAATTCCTTCTATGAAGCCACAATTACTCTTATACCTAATCCACACAAAGACCCAACAAAGAAAGAACTTCAGACCAATTTCCCTTATGAATATCAACGCAAAAATACTCAATAAAATTCTGGCAAACCGAATCCAAGAGCAAATCAAAACAATCATCCACCATGATCAAGTAGGCTTCATCCCAGGTATGCAGGGATGGTTTAATATACGGAAAACCATCAACATGATCCATTATATAAACAAACTGAAAGAACAAAACCACATGATCATTTCATTAGATGCTGAGAAAGCATTTGACAAAATTCAACACCCCTTCATGATAAAAGTCCTGTAAAGAATAGGAATTCAAGGCCCATATATAAACATAGTAAAGCCATATACAGCAAACCAGTTGCTAACATTAAACTAAATGGAGAGAAACTTGAAGCAATCCCACTAAAATCAGGGACTAGACAAGGCTGCCCACTCTCTCCCTACTTATTCAATATAGTTCTTGAAGTTCTAGCCAGAGCAATCAGACAACAAAAGGAGATCAAGGGGATACAGATTGGAAAAGAAGAAGTCAAAATATCACTTTTTGCAGATGATATGATAGTAATATTTAAGGGATCCCAAAAGTTCCACCAGAGAACTACTAAAGCTGATAAACACCTTCAGCAAAGTGGCTGGGTATAAAATTAACTCAAATAAATCAGTAGCCTTCCTCTACACAAAAGAGAAACAAGCCGAGAAAGAAATTAGGGAAACAACACCCTTCATAATAGTCCCAAATAATATAAAATATCTTGCTGTGACATTAACCAAGCAAATAAAAGATCTGTACAATAAGAACTTCAAGCCTGTGAAGAAAGAAATTGAAGAAGATATCAGAATATGGAAAGATCTCCCATGCTCATGGATTGGCAGGATTAACATAGTAAAAATGGCCATTTTACCAAAAGCAATCTACAGATTCAATGCAATCCCCATCAAACTACCAATCCAAATTCTTCAGAGAGTTAGACAGAATAATTTGCAAATTCATTGGGAATAACAAAAAACCCAGGATAGCTAAAACTATCCTCAACAATAAAAGGACTTCTGGGGGAATCACTATCCCTGAACTCAAGCAGTATTACAGAGAAATAGTGATAAAAACTGTATGGTATTGGTAAAGAGACAGACAGATAGACCAGTGGAATAGAATTGAAGACCCAGAAATGAAGTCAACACCTATGATCACTTAATTTTGACAAAGGAGCCAAAACCATCCAATGGAAAAAGGATAGCATTTTCAGCAAATGGTGCTGGTTCAACTGGAGGTCAGCATGTAGAAGACTGCAGATCGATCCATGCTTATCACCCTGTACAAAGCTTAAGTCCAAGTGGATCAAGGACCTCCACATCAAACCAGATACACTTAAACTAATAGAAGAAAAAGTGGGGAAGCATCTCGAACACATGGGCATGGGAGAAAATTTCCTGAACAAAACACCAATGGCTTATGCTCTAAGATCAAGAATCGACAAATGGGGTCTCATAAAACTGCAAAGCTTCTGTAAGGCAAAGGACACTGTGGTTAGGACAAAACGGCAACCAACAGATTGGGAAAAGATCTTTACCAATCCTACAACAGATAGAGGTATTATATCTAAAATATACAAAGAACTCAAGAAGTTAGACTGCAGGGAGACAAATAACCCTAATAAAAAATGGGGTTCAGAGCTAAACAAAGAATTCACACCTGAGGAATTCTGAATGACTGAAAAACACTTAAAGAAATGTTCAACATCTTTAGTCATAAGGGAAATGCAAATCAAAACAAGAGATTTCACCTCACACCAGTGAGAATGGCTAAGATCAAAAACTCAGGTGATAGCAAATGCTGGCGAGGATGTGGAGAAAGAGGAACACTCCTCCATTGTTGGTGGGATTGCAGACTGGTACAACAATTCTGGAAATCAGTCTGGAGGTTCCTCAGAAGATTGGACATTGAACTACCTGAGGACCCAGCTATACCTCTCTTGGGCATATACCTAAAAGATGCCCCAACATATAACAAAGATACATGTTCCACTATGTTCAAGGCAGCATTATTTATAATAGCCAGAAGCTGGAAAGAACCCAGATGCCCTTCAACAGAGGAATGGATACAGAAAATGTGGTACATCTACACAATGGAATATTACTCAGCTATCAAAAACAATGACTATGAAATTCATAGGCAAATGGAGGGAACTGGACAATATCATCCTGAGTGAGGTAACCCAATCACAGAAAAACACACATGGTATGCACTCATTGTGGCTATTAGCCCAAATGCTTGAATTACCCCAGATGCACAGAACACATGAAACTCAAGAAGGATGACCAAAATGTGAATGTTTCACTCCTTCTTTAAAAGGGGAACAAGAATACCCTTGGCAGGGAATAGGGAGGCAAAGTTTAGAACAGAGGCAGAAGGAACACCCATTCAGAGCCTGCCCCACATGTGGCCCATACATATACAGCCACCAAACTAGATAAAATGGATGTAGCAAAGAAGTGCAGGCCAACAGAAACCGGATGTAGATCGCTCCTAAGAGACACAGCCAGAATACAGCAAATACATAGGCGAATGCCAGCAGCAAACCACTGAACTGAGAACGGGATCCCCATCGAAGGAATCAGAGAAAGGACTGGAAGAGCTTGAAGGGGCTCGAGACCCCATATGAACAACAATGCCAACCAACCAGAGCCTCCAGGGACTAAGCCACTACCCATGGACTGACCCTGGGCTCCAACCTCATAGGTAGCAATGATAGACTAGTAAGAGCACCAGTGGAAGGGGAAGCCCTTGGTCCTGCCAAGACCCTCAGTGAATGTGATTGTTGGAGGGAGGGCGGTAATGGGGGGAGGATGGGGAGGGGAACACCCATGTAGAAGAGGAGGGGGAGGAGGCTAGGGGGATGTTGGCCCAGAAACCGGGAAGGGGAATAACACTTGAAATGTAAATAAGAAATACTCGTTAATAAAGATAAAAAGATAATAAATAAATAAATAAATAAATAAATAAATAAATAATTTCAAGCCTCTGAAGAAAGAACTTGAAGAAGACCTCAGTAGATAGGAAGATCACCCATGCTCATGGATTGGCAGGATTAATATAGTAAAAATGGCCATTTTACCAAAAGCGATCTACAGATTCAATGCAATCCCCATCAAAAGACTTCGGTGTTCTAAGTATAGTTTACTTTGATGACATCAAAGAAAAAGAGCTAAATGACTTCCAGCATTGAGTAGAAAGTTGGGGATCAAGACTGGAATCCTTGAACAGATGTTGGCTTACTCTTCTGATAATTTCCTCCTAAAGAAAGGGTGCAGCCAGCGCCATATATAATTTAAAGCAAGAAGGAAGGAAAAGTGAAGAGTCACAACATTGTGAAGGGCCTAATTCACTCAGAATTCTCCATCAGACTTCTATTCTTGTATGGTTGTCCAGAAATACAGTTTCATCCTCCATGACTAACCCTGCATGCCAGAGAAGCTGGGGAGCATCTCACTTTTCTGTTGCACAGAGACAAAAACAAAGGATGAAGAGGTTTGAGACATGGGACTGGGAAGATGGCTCAGGAAGAAAGTGCTAGTCGCACAATCACGAAGCCTTGAGTTCAGACTCTGCCCAAAGTGAATGCTGGGAGCAGTGGCATGGGTCTATAACTCTAACATTGGGACTGAGAGGCAGGAGACCTTCTGGGGCTCATTGCCTCACCAACCAAAGTGAATGACACTTAGGTTCAGTCAGAGATACTGTCTCATAAAATATGGTGACCAGTAATACAGAAAGAACATTTAAGTTGGCCTCTGTCCTCCACATGTGCATCCACACATGTGCATGCATAACTATATGAACAAGTACATAGAGCACACATATGTACATATGTATACAAAAGTTACAAAGAAGTTTCAGATGAAAATTCTATTAGATAAATGTGACTATAGTATCAATATTACTTTCATAGTTTCTAATTTCTGGATGACAAAAGGGAGGCCTGACATATGTTACTTGTCTGCCACTTGCCCACATGCAGTCACGGTGGCCTGGCAATGGACCAGGTGTGTGCTGCCTCTTGAGGCTGAGCTGTTAATGTCTGTGGTGCATTAGGTAATTCCACTCATTTAACTATTCATGCAAGTTTTTAAAGTTATAAAACCTTAATGTACGTTGATTCTCAAGTCATTTCCATCTTAATGGTACATTGTGAAGGGAAAAAAATTAAGATTCATGAATGAGCCCAAAAGAACTGAATTTTCAGAGGCTATTGAGAGAAATGGATATTGAGTGGAATCAGCTCATAACTGTGTTTCCAGAGAGGAAGATGAGAGGGTGGGAAGAAGGGAAAAGAAAGCAGAGGGAGGACAGATGAGGGGGAAAGTATGGCTGACAAATGGAAGGACACTTTCTAGTTGTGGAAAACCACTCCTTCTCCAGGTTTTCTTTTACAAAGAAAATCAGGGCTCGAAGCTTCCTTCTGCTGAGTTCAGACTCTTGTTTTATGCAGGAACTGACACCACTAACTAACAGCTAAATGACCAGGGTCACATCAGCCCCATATTCAGACAGAGACACAGCTGTGACTGCATCAGTGCTGAGAGAAGCACTCACTGCTACACTAAGGATTGTTCTCTCAGGCCCTCCCTTTTTCAGTATTCACACATCATCTGAAAGACAAAAGGTGAAAAGATGCAGCAGGGCTATCTCAGCTCAGTCACCATGACTTAGGGTAAACAACTGGATCTGGAACCTCACTTCTTCCTCTACAAAATAATGCAATTAGCATAGACAATGCCAAAGATGACTCTTGTTTACATGATGTGAGTTAGGGTTGGTTGTTTCCAGGCGATATTCTTAAACAATATTTCTAATCAATAGAAACCTCAAAGAACATAGGAGAAAGTGGGAGAGCCAGGTAGGCTTTGGAAGGGTCAAAAGGGGCGAATGCTCTCTTGGAACCTAGAGCCTGTGACCACATCCATGTGTTCAGCACGATGGCTTGCAAACGGTAATAGACTACTTAATAGGCTATCTAATAGATTATTTAATAGACACTAAATGTCAGGTTGGCCAAGGTAAGACTTCCAGAAGTCCCCCTCAATAGTATATAATTATAGAGGAGCCATTCTCTGAAATAAAACTGACAATAAAAGCAAAAGAAGCAGGCATAGAGGAAGTAAAAGCACTCATCTGCCTGGTCTGACTGTGTCTTGAGCTGGCTGGTCATATTTTAATTACTAGTAAAAATGACAAAAATCTCTTCCATTTGTTAAGGCCTTATGTGTTGTAGACCACATAGAATAAACTAAACTCATTTTCTATTCACTTTTGCCATTTGCAAGGGGTACAAGAAGACAATGTTAGTAGATGTGATGATGTCTCTGAGGAAGCATAGAGGCCATGGAAAAGCACTGGCCGACAATGCTTGAACAGGTCACTTCACCCCATGCCCTTTATCCTTCCAACCTAACCCCCTTTTAACCCTGAAATGCTTCTCTTTGGCCCAGCACAATTAGAAACTCAAGTAAGACTTCCTGAGAAGATTGCTAAGGTTATTTCCTTAAGAGAATGAGGTCACTGACATCAACTCATTTATTGCTTCTTTGTTTCTGAGCTGTTTTCTAAAGCAAGTCCATTTCCACAGTGATGGCACCAATCCAGTTCTTATACCGCATAATTCAATAAAGGCAATAGTAAGAACAGCTCTCAGAGGGAGGGGATAACTAGAAATTTGATGATTTAGTCCTGTAATAAAGATCTATTAACACCAAAATCTAGTCAATTGACATTCAAATGCACTGTTAGCACAGCATTTTAATAATTCACACAAAGTCCTCAGGTGCTTTGTCCACAAGGATAATTAACATCCCCTACATCTGTGCAGTTGGCAGTGCGCTCACACAGCCCCCTGATTTGAATTGGGAAAATGCATCTCTGTGTGCGTTCTTTGCCAGCACGGAGCTACAAAACACAGCAGTAGGATTCCAAGCCTTAAGCTAATCTTAGCATCCATTGGTATGGATCCTCCCAGTCCCTATATAGATTATAACGTCATGTTCTGTGTTTTTTCCATGTGTCTTAGGAAATAAATTATTGTTTGATCCCAAGAATATCCTGTCTCTATCGCTTCCCACTTTTCCTGAACAACACTAAGACACTACAAAGAGATGTAATTGAATTAATTGCTATGGGCTCAAATTCGGTGATGTACTATTCCCATTAATTATTGCTTTCTTCCTAGCCTTGGTCTTAGCTCAAACTTTACGCAAGCCTACTGGAGAAATCTTCTCTTTTTCCTCAAAGAGCTTATTAAAACACAGACTCAGAGCCTTGGCTTAAAACATGCTAATTCAGTAGTGTCCAGGATGGGGCATTTTCTAATAAACTGCAACATGATATTGACAATGACAGTCTCAGGCCATTGGCTGAGTATTCTGTATTCAGTATTCTGCATACTGAACAATGTAATTGAAGTTCTTTGTAGAGGTCAACCCAGGACTGGTGGTTTGAATAAGAATGGTCCATGTAGAACAATATATCTGGATGCTCGGTCATCAGGGAGTGACATGATTTAAGAAGTGGCACTATTATTGGAGAAAGTGTGTCACTGGAGGTGGTTGGGCCTTGAGATTTCAAAAGTCCAAACTAGGCCCAGTGTTGCTTTCTCTGCCTGTGGACCAGGATGTAGCTCTCAGCTACAGTTCTATCACCATGGATCCTGCCATGCTCCCACCATGCTCCCACCATGATGATAATGGACTAACCCTTTGAAACTATAAGCAAGTCCACAGTTAAATCCTTTCTTTCATAGGAGTTGCCTTGGTCATGGTATCCTTCACAGCAATAGAACAGTGACAAGACACCTGGTTATGTTTTTTTTAAGTTGATATATATATATATATATATATATATATATATATATATATATATATATATCCTAGAGTGTGAATAAAATATATGCACACATGCGAATGGCAATCTATCACTTCCTGTGCTATTGTAATTTAAAATGCATTCCAGAGCATAAGATATGAAACCTGAAGAAAGGAAAGGCATGAAAAAAAAGAGACAGTTGCAGAAAGCCACTCTAGAGAAGGTTTTTTGATAAAGAACTTCCAGTTTGAAGGTTGTGTGAAGAAAGGAAGTGAAGTCTACAGCCCACCCAAGGTTAGGAATCAGACATGAAGTTTCTGCTGAAGTCCTGAAAGAAAGAGAGAGAGAAAGAGAGAAAGAGAGAAAGAGAGAAAGAGAGAAAGAAAGAAAGAAAGAAAGAAAGAAAGGAAGGAAGGAAGGAAGGAAGGAAGGAAGGAAGGAAGGAAGGAAGAGAGAAAGAAAAGAGGAGAGGAAATTAGTCAAGTGCTCAGAGCAGTCCTGAAAAATAGGCAAAAGAGAGTTCCTGGCATTTATCTAATATTTCACAACTCCAACTAAGTCCTTATGTGAGCATAGGGTCAAATTCAAACAGTCTGTGCAATGCAAAATACCTCAAAAGTAGAGGATGAGGTAACAAATCACCTCTATTCCCAGTAGACCACACAGGGGCCACACTGGAAAAAAAATCCCATATCTCTCTTTAAGGATGGGCTCCAAACTAAGCCCTTATCAAACAGATGGATTTGTAAAGGACATGAACTTGCAGTCAGACACATAAGCCTGAGCACATACACACATGTGCACACATGTGAGTAGAAACATGGCAACATGAGAAAGAACCAGAAGAGATAACTGGTACATAATGTATTTAGAAAGCTGGTTTGATTTGGAGTTATCACTCACACAAATTACAAATATAATTCTCTATAATATATTTAAAGGTGAAGTGGTGGTTCATGTTTCTGTCTCCCAAGATCCTGCATGTAACAATTACATGACTGGTGATAGCTGACTAAATGAAGAAAGCTCAGATAACTGCTTTAGCAACAGAGGCTCTCAGAATGAAGAGGTTAGGAAAAGTTCTAGAAAACAGTAGTAAATTACAGTCTCCTACTAATATTTTTTCCTCTTTTTCTCCTTCCTTTATTTATTTTTTGTTCACTTTACATACCAACTGTAGACTCCCTCTCCTCCCATTACACCCTCACATAGCCCCTTCCCCATTCCCCTTTCCCTTCTCCTAACCCTGTATCTACCCACCCTGGTACATCAAGTCACTGCAAGACTAGGTACATCCTCTATCCCTGAGGCCAGACAAGGCATCCCAAATAGAAGAACAGGATCCACAGGCAGTCAACAAAATCAGGGACAGCCCCCCCCCCAAAGTTGTTGGAAGACCTGCATGAAGCAAGCTGCATATCTGCTACATGAGTACAGGGAAGGGATCCTGCATATACCCCATGTATGCTTATTGGTTGGTGGTTTAGTCTCTGGGAGGTTCCAAGGGTCCAGAACAGAAATCAGTGGTAGGCAGTTGGGTGGAGGCATCTCTAGGACATGCCAGAGATCAAGGATCTGGGAGGCTTCAGGAAGTCATTGAGGGTGACTCTAGCAGAAACTCCTAACAGTAGGAGATATGGAGCCTGAGGTAGTCACCTTCTATAGCTGGGCAGGACTCCCAATGGATGGATAAGGACACCAACCCAACCACAAAATCTTCCACTCAAAATGTGTCTTGCATACAAAAAGTGCAGGGACAAAGACAGAACATGGATTGAGGGAATGGACAACCATTCACTGGTCCAACTTGAGACCCATCCCATGGGCAAGAACCAATCCCTGACACTATTAATGATATTCTGTTATGCTTGCAGACAGAATCCTGGTGTAACTATCCTCTGAGAGACTCCATCCAGCAGCCAATGGAAGCAGATACAAAGACCCACAGCCAAACATTAAATAGAACTCAGGGAGTCCTGTGGAAGAGTTGGGGGAAGAGATGAGGGACCTGGAGGGAATAGAGACTCCACAAGAAGACCAACAGAATCAACTAACCTGGACCCTTGGCAGCTCCCAGAGATTAAAGAACCAACCAAAAAAGTAGTTTATTTACATACAGGTTCCTGGAAGTCACTACATTAGTGACCCTCTGCTCTTTTTCTGTTTTTTTTTTTCTTTTTTTTTTTTGTTTTTTTTTTTTTTTTCGGAGCTGGGGACCGAACCCAGGGCCTTGCGCTTCCTACGTAAGCGCTCTACCACTGAGCTAAATCCCCAGCCCCCTCTGCTCTTTTTCTGAATCTCAGCACAGGTTGTCTTTCTAAACAGTTATTTTCTCACACAACTGAGTATTTGAGAAAAGTCCTAGTGGGTTTTCTTAGCCCCAGGCAAGAACCTCTCAGTTCTCAGGACTTCCAGAAGAGCAAGAATGCTTAGTTATAGAAGAAATCCTAAACTTCACAGTTGTTAAAAAGAATACATTTTTCCTGGAATGTAATTTAGAAATAAATGAGAATGTGTAAACTTAGGACATAAAGTAGAGAAAATATCTATTACTGGTCTTTTTTTAATTGCAGGGGATACTTCTAACAATTAAGTAACGTAAATAATTTGCATATCTCAGAGGAAAAAGGACCCAGAAACTTCACTACATTATCAAAGAAACCTAGAACCATAATCCCAAAATGACTATTAAGAGATTTGTTTTTGATACTCCCATTTCAAAAGAAAAGAAGGAAGGAAGGAAGGAAGGAAGGAAGGAAGGAAGGAAGGAAGGAAGGAAGGGAGGGAGGGAGGGCAAAACTGAGGACCAGAGAGCTAAAATGATTGGCCTAACAGCACTGTCTATATTCAGAAGCCAGCCATAGCCCAGGAGGAAAGTGTATCCACTCCAAACTCTGTCTTCAGTTAAGGTGACTGATGTAGGTTATAAATACTGCCTGCTATGATTATGATGCTATTGTGTGTGTGTGTGTGTGTGTGTGTGTGTGTGTGTGTGGTTGTGTGTGTGTGTGTGGTTGTGTGCTGAGTGTGAGTGTGTGGCATTCAAAGGACAATCTTGAGTATCAGTATTTGACTTTCACATTGACTTAAGATAGTATCTCTTGTCCACTGCTGCATAAACTGTCCCTATCTGTCCCTATCTCCTAGTAGCAGCCCACAGGGATTATGAATGCCTGCACTTCTGTGTCCAAGGCTATCAGTATTCAAAGTCAGGTCATCAGTCATGGCCAACAAACTGCTGCTATAGCCTCTGCTCTGATATCTTAAGAGATGAGATCATCTCTGAAGCTTTCTAAACTTCCTCAGTAAGTGTAATCCTGAAGCCAGTTGTTAAAACTAATTTCTTTTGATTTTGCAAGAACATTAGTGTACAAACTCAATGTTTCCCCCATTATTCTTACAGCAGGTGCCTAAATCCATAATCCTGCTAAGATTCCAGGTCTTCATCCCTGACCAATGCCCACACTTGGTCAAGATTTTCACAGAAAACCATTATATGTGCCCGACTTTAAGAATATCAGCACAACTCAGAAAGTTATGAAATATACCTGACACCTCTTGAGTACGTGGTATATCTTTTTCGAAGAGGTAAAACCCATTGGCAAACAACAAGAACTATCAATACCTAGCAAAAGGCATTTTCCCACAGGGTAATTTGCAGAGGTGGCTTGGCAGAGAGATCCTGGGTCTGCTTCTTGATAACACTGCAGCATGATGAAGTTGTTTCAGCACCTCAGCCACTTTCTTTGAACAAGAAAGATGGAAACTTTCTTTGAACAGAAGATGGAAACTCTAAAAGCATAGTATGTATGGCTTCATGTAAACAGACACTTTGGACACAGTCTTTGCTTCATGAATTATCCGAAGAGAAATTACTTGACCCGTAGTGTTCACTCTCAATGAAAACTGTGTGCATCCTGCATGGTTGTTGTCTTGACCACTTAGAATTGCAACTGGAGAAATTAAATAACACAAGTACCAAATGTTAAATGGCTGAAGTAGTTAACCCACTGTACACTACAACTAAGACCAAAGAGTTAGAGTAACCTTTATATGAAGCAACTACATATGTGTGATACTGCCCACTTAGGCATCTCTTTCTGATCTGGAAGATGAAATGTTTAATGAGTAATTAATATTATAAACTTGATATTTGTAGGTGAACAACTATGTTTTAAAGTTAATACTTTTAATTAAATACATGGTCATGTGACATAATAGGTGTCAGACTTTGAATGGAAAAAAAATGAATGAAGTGTTTGGCAGGTGGCAGGCACTGGAGACCATTAGCTGAGTCTGAATTTGATTGAGGCTCAAAGGTTCTCTTTCCCTATTGCCTTCTCTTTGCTCTCTAATCATCCCTCAAAAGAACCAACAACAAAAGAGACCCCTGAAGATTCGAGGGCAGCCCTTTTCTCAGACTGCTTCAAATGGTGAGAAAGTTTTGACAAAATAAAAGAGCACATCTGCTAGAAATAGAGAAGAGGGGAACCTATCCCCCAGTGACTGTAAACTCAGAGTAAAAGATGCTGGCAGGTTTCCATCCTACCAGCCTGCAGACTGCTCCCACTTCCCCAGGCATTCTCTGGTAAGCTACAGACAGAGGAGCCTTTCAAACCATAGCTTACCACAGAAGTTCTATTTACTGAGACTGACAGACAGGAAATTTAATGATACCTTGACTGTGTGCAGGCTTCTTATGTAGCTCTGTAAACCTGGATGGTTGCACTAATCTCCATGTGCCTCATTCATCTTTAAATGTGGAGTAAAAATAGCACCTACCTTATGTCATCATTGTGATTAAATATGTTTCCACTTGGAATATGCTAAGAAGAGTGCACGGACCAGAGTGAGCTAATAGCAGCAGCAGTGTGTAGCACTAATTTCCATCCCACTCAGGACAAAGGCTCTTTGAATAGCAATTGTCAATAGATGGGACCCATGCAGGCTTGCTATGTATGGAATGATTGGATTTTGAAGTTTCTGATTAATTGAATTAATTTCAGGAAAAGTAGATTCTGTATTTGAGTTTTAGCTTGGGCTAAAGTTACTACTTCCTTTCTTCAAGGATTCCTGTGAGTGCTGAAGAAGAGTGGTTGGCAGGTGCTTTTGAAATTGTGAAGGACTAGGCTGTCTTTCAAATAACCAAGCTTCCTCCAAATAGCCCTGCCTTCCCTGGTCGAGAGGCTCTCTATGCTGGGCATTCTGAGGATGATGATTTCCAGAATAGAACCCTTTACTTCTGAGAGGGGTTCATTCATCTGTGGGTGGGGTGTCTTCGCCCTTGTGGATCAGCACACCATATCAACCTGGCTTTGGAAGACAGCATTATTTCTTCAAGGGTCACATGGCTGGTCTTGAGTCATAGCTTCTTAAACACACACATAGAAAAGTCTCTCTAGCCAAGTAGAGTCTCCATAACTCTCCTGGTTTTAATGATAGCTGTTTAACTCAGTTCCTATTTGGTGTACAGCCGGTGCTGCAAACCCTACCATGATGCCTCTCACCTGCTCTTTCAAACCCATTCACCCCCAAAATGGAGAAATTGAGGCCAATGACTCAGAGGGAAGACATTAGCATATCTCATCCCCATTTTGCAGATGAGCTGGATGTACAGAGATTCTTGAAGTTAAGGCCAAGTTAATTGCTTTTTCTTCCTCTGAAGTTACCCTCCACCTCACAGCTTCAGTAGAATATGGAATGTAATGACTGAAATATCACAGGCTTCTGGGAAATGAATGAAACCATTAGTTTATATGAGGCTTGTTTTCTTCTGTGTTTTCTACAGTATTCTTTAGCAATATGGCTCCCTAACAAGAGAAATGGTACTACATGCATAGTAAATGGGATTACCAAAGACTTGCTCATCATTAGGAGTGATGGCACTGACTCCTCTGCTATTTTCCAGTACACCCTTTCCTCTGGCTTGTTGACACATTAGAAAATTGTGACCCACTCTGTGTATGTGAGATTGCCTGTGCAGGGTCCCTTGTCAGGTTGGGAGAGGGTAGACATACTCTGGGCGTTAAAGGGAAATACTGCAGATATCTGAGTCAAGATACCAATTGCACCTTATTCATCACCTTTAACAGTCCTAGAGGCGCCACACCGGCGGATCCCGGCCCGCAGCAGCTCTTTGCTCCCAGACCCCAAGGGGAAAGAGACCTCACCGCCTGGTCAGGTGGGCACTCCTGAGGCTGCAGAGCGGAAGAGACCACCAACACTGCCCACCCCTGCCCACATCCCTGGCCCAAGAGGAAACTGTATAAGGCCTCTGGGCTCCTGTGGGGGAGGGCCCAGGAGCGGCAGGACCCCTGCCTGAGACACCGCCTGAACCTGAAGGAAACAGACCGGATAAACAGTCCTCTGCACCCAAATCCCGTGGGAGGGAGAGCTAAACCTTCAGAGAGGCAGACAAGCCTGGGAAACCAGAAGAGACTGCTCTCTGTACATACATCTCGGACGCCAGAGGAAAACACCAAAGGCCATCTGGAACCCTGGTGCACTGAAGCTCCCGGAAGGGGCGGCACAGGTCTTCCTGGTTGCTGCCGCTGCAGAGAGCCCGTGGGCAGCACCCCGCGAGCAAACTTGAGCCTCGGGACCACACGTAAGACCAACTTGTCTGTTGCAAGAAGGCTGCCTGGTGAAATCGGGACACACAGAGGCAGAATTCCTCTAGAATCGGGCACGTCCTGTGTTTACCGGAAGTCCCACACTCGCGGATACCGGCCCACAGCAGCTCTCTGCTCCCAGACCCCGTGGGAAAGAGACCTCTCCACCTGGTCAGGTGGGCACTCCTGAGGCTGCATAAGCTCCCGGAATGGGCGGCACAGGTCTTCCTGGTTGCTGCCGCCGCAAAGAGCCCGTGGGCAGCACCCCGCGAGCGAACTTGAGCCTCGGGACCACAGGTAAGACCAACTTTTCTGCTACAAGAAAGCTGCCTGGTGAACTCAAGACACAGGCCCACAGGAACAGCTGAAGACCTGTAGAGAGGAAAAACTACACGCCCGAAAGCAGAACACTCTGTCCCCATAACTGGCTGAAAGAGAGGAAAACAGGTCTACAGCACTCCTGACACACAGGCTTATAGGACAGTCTACCCACTGTCAGAAATAGCAGAACAAAGTAACACTAGAGATAATCTGATGGCGAGAGGCAAGCGCAGGAACACGAGCAACAGAAACCAAGACTACATGGCATCATCGGACTCCAATTCTCCCACCAAAACAAACATGGAATATCCAAACACACCAGAAAAGCAAGATCTAGTTTCAAAATCATATTTGATCATGATGCTGGAGGACTTCAAGAAAGACGTGAAGAAATCCCTTAGGGAAACACAGGAAAACATTAATAAACAAGTAGAAGCCTACAGAGAGGAATCGCAAAAATCCCTGAAAGAATCGCAAACATCCCTGAAAGAATTCCAGGAAAACACAATCAAACAGTTGAAGGAATTAAAAATGGAAATAGAAGCAATCAAGAAAGAACACATGGAAACAACCCTGGATATAGAAAACCAAAAGAAGAGACAAGGAGCTGTAGATACAAGCTTCACCAACAGAATACAAGAGATGGAAGAGAGAATCTCAGGGGCAGAAGATTCCATAGAAATCATTGACTCAACTGTCAAAGATAATGTAAAGCGGAATAAGCTACTGGTCCAAAACATACAGGAAATCTAGGACTCAATGAGAAGATCAAACCT
Source organism: Rattus norvegicus (assembly GCF_021556685.1). NCBI lineage: Eukaryota > Metazoa > Chordata > Mammalia > Rodentia > Muridae > Rattus > Rattus norvegicus. Next base: position 35,261,237 of record NC_141551.1, on the reverse strand, counting down.
AAGGATAATAGGTATAGAAGAGAGTGAAGACTCCCAGCTCAAAGGACCAGTAAATATCTTCAACAAAATCATAGAAGAAAACTTCCCTAACCTAAAAAAAGAGATACTCATAGATATACAAGAAGCCTACAGAACTCCAAATAGATTGGACCAGAAAAGAAACACCTCCCGTCACATAATTGTCAAAACACCAAACGCACAAAATAAAGAAAGAATATTAAAAGCAGTAAGGGGAAAATGTCAAGTAACATATAAAGGCAGACCTATCAGAATCACACCAGACTTCTCACCAGAAACTATGAAGGCCAGAAGATCCTGGACTGATGTCATACAGACCCTAAGAGGACACAAATGCCAGCCCAGGTTACTGTATCCTGCAAAACTCTCAATTAACATAGATGGAGAAACCAAGATATTCCATGACAAAACCAAATTTACACAATATCTTTCTACAAATCCAGCTCTACAAAGGATAATAAATGGTAAAGCCCAACATAAGGAGGCAAGCTATACCCTAGAAGAAGCAAGAAACTAATCGTCTTGGCAACAAAACAAAGAGAGTGAAAGCACACAAACATAACCTCACATCCAAATATGAATATAACGGGAAGCAATAATCACTATTCCTTAATATCTCTCAACATCAATGGCCTCAACTCCCCAATAAAAAGACATAGATTAACAAACTGGATATGCAACGAGGACCCTGCATTCTGCTGCCTACAGGAAACACACCTCAGAGACAAAGACAGACACAACCTCAGAGTGAAAGGCTGGAAAACAACTTTCCAAGCAAATGGTCAGAAGAAGCAAGCTGGAGTAGCCATTCTAATATCAAATAAAATCAATTTTCAACTAAAAGTCATCAAAAAAGATAAGGAAAGACACTTCATATTCATCAAAGGAAAAATCCACCAAGATGAACTCTCAATCCTAAATATCTATGCCCCAAATACAAGGGCACCTACATACGTAAAAGAAACCTTACTAAAGCCAAAACACACATTGGACCTCACACAATAATAGTGGGAGATTTCAACACCCCACTCTCATCAATGGACAGATCATGGAAACAGAAATTAAACAGAGATGTAGACAGACTAAGAGAAGTCATGAGCCAAATGGACTTAACGGATATTTATAGAACATTCTGTCCTAAAGCAAAAGGATATACCTTCTTCTCAGCTCCTCATGGTACTTTCTCCAAAATTCACCATATAATTGGTCAAAAAACGGGCCTCAACAGGTACAGAAAGATAGAAATAATCCCATGGGTGCTATCGGCCCACCACGGCCTAAAACTGGTCTTCAATAACAATAAGGGAAGAATGCCCACATATACGTGGAAATTGAACAATGCTCTACTCAATGATAACCTGGTCAAGGAAGAAATAAAGAAAGAAATTAAAAACTTTTTAGAATTTAATGAAAATGAAGATACAACATACTCAAACTTATGGGACACAATGAAAGCTGTGCTAAGAGGAAAACTCATAGCGCTGAGTGCCTGCAGAAAGAAACAGGAAAGAGCATATGTCAGCAGCTTGACAGCACACCTAAAAGCTCTAGAACAAAAAGAAGCAAATACACCCAGGAGGAGTAGAAGGCAGGAAATAATCAAACTCAGAGCTGAAATCAACCAAGTAGAAACAAAAAGGAACATAGAAAGAATCAACAGAACCAAAAGTTGGTTCTTTGAGAAAATCAACAAGATAGATAAACCCTTAGCCAGACTAACGAGAGGACACAGAGAGTGTATACAAATTAAAAAAATCAGAAATGAAAAGGGAGACATAACTACAGATTCAGAGGAAATTCAAAAAATCATCAGATCTTACTATAAAAGCCTATATTCAACAAAACTTGAAAATCTTCAGGAAATGGACAATTTCCTAGAAAGATACCAGGTATCGAAGTTAAATCAGGAACAGATAAACCAGTTAAACAACCCCATAACTCCTAAGGAAATAGAAGCAGTCACTAAAGGTCTCCCAACCAAAAAGAGCCCAGGTCCAGACGGGTTTAGTGCAAAATTCTATCAAACCTTCATAGAAGACCTCATACCAATATTATCCAAATTATTCCGCAAAATTGAAACAGATGGATCACTACCGAATTCCTTCTATGAAGCCACAATTACTCTTATACCTAAACCACACAAAGACCCAACAAAGAAAGAGAACTTCAGACCAAGTTCCCTTATGAATATCGACGCAAAAATACTCAACAAAATTCTGGCAAACCGAATTCAAGAGCACATCAAAACAATCATCCAGCATGATCAAGTAGGCTTCATCCCAGGTATGCAGGGATGGTTTAATATACGGAAAACCATCAACGTGATCCATTATATAAACAAACTGAAAGAACAGAACCACATGATCATTTCATTAGATGCTGAGAAAGCATTTGACAAAATTCAACACCCCTTCATGATAAAAGTCCTGGAAAGAATAGGAATTCAAGGCCCATACATAAACATAGTAAAAGCCATATACAGCAAACCAGTTGCTAACATTAAACTAAATGGAGAGAAACTTGAAGCAATCCCACTAAAATCAGGGACTAGACAAGGCTGCCCACTCTCTCCCTACTTATTCAATATAGTTCTTGAAGTTCTAGCCAGAGCAATCAGACAACAAAAGGAGATCAAGGGGATACAGATCGGAAAAGAAGAAGTCAAAATATCACTATTTGCAGATGATATGATAGTATATTTAAGTGATCCCAAAAGTTCCACCAGAGAACTACTAAAGCTGATAAACAACTTCAGCAAAGTGGCTGGGTATAAAATTAACTCAAATAAATCAGTTGCCTTCCTCTATACAAAAGAGAAACAAGCCGAGAAAGAAAGTAGGGAAATGACACCCTTCATAATAGACCCAAATAATATAAAGTACCTCGGTGTGACTTTAACCAAGCAAGTAAAAGATCTGTACAATAAGAACTTCAAGACACTGAGGAAAGAAATTGAAGAAGACCTCAGAAGATGGAAAGATCTCCCATGCTCATGGATTGGCAGGATTAATATAGTAAAAATGGCCATTTTACCAAAAGCAATCTACAGATTCAATGCAATCCCCATCAAAATACCAATCCAATTCTTCAAAAAGTTAGACAGAACGATTTGCAAATTCATCTGGAATAACAAAAAACCCAGAATAGCTAAAGCTATCCTCAACAATAAAAGGACTTCAGGGGGAATCACTATCCCTGAACTCAAGCAGTATTACAGAGCAATAGTGATAAAAACTGCATGGTATTGGTACAGAGACAGGCAGATAGACCAATGGAATAGAGTTGAAGACCGAGAAATGAACCCACACACCTGTGGTCACTTGATTTTTGACAAAGGAGCCAAAACCATCCAATGGAAAAAAGATAGCATTTTCAGCAAATGGTGCTGGTTCAACTGGAGGTCAACATGTAGAAGAATGCAGATCGATCCATGCTTATCACCCTGTACAAAGCTTAAGTCCAAGTGGATCAAGGACCTCCACATCAAACCAGACACACTCAAACTAATAGAAGAAAAACTAGGGAAGCATCTGGAACACATGGGCACTGGAAAAAATTTCCTGGACAAAACACCAATGGCTTACGCTCTAAGATCAAGAATCGACAAATGGGATCTCATAAAACTGCAAAGCTTCTGTAAGGCAAAGGACACTGTGGTTTGGACAAAACGGCAACCAACAGATTGGGAAAAGATCTTTACCAATCCTACAACAGATAGAGGCCTTATATCCAAAATATACAAAGAACTCAAGAAGTTAGACCACAGGGAAACAAATAACCCTATTAAAAAATGGGGTTCAGAGCTAAACAAACAATTCACAGGTGAGGAATGCCGAATGGCTGAGAAACACCTAAAGAAATGTTCAGCATCTTTAGTCATAAGGGAAATGCAAATCAAAACAACCCTGAGATTTCACCTCACACCAGTGAGAATGGCTAAGATCAAAAACTCAGGTGACAGCAGATGCTGGCGAGGATGTGGAGAAAGAGGAACACTCCTCCATTGTTGGTGGGATTGCAGACTGGTACAACCATTCTGAAAATCAGTCTGGAGGTTTCTCAGAAAATTGGACATTGAACTGCCTGAGGATCCAGCTATACCTCTCTTGGGCATATACCCAAAAGACGCCTCAACATATAAAAGAGACACGTGCTCCACTATGTTCATCGCAGCCTTATTTATAATAGCCAGAAAATGGAAAGAACCCAGATGCCCTTCAACAGAGGAATGGATACAGAAAATGTGGTACATCTACACAATGGAATATTACTCAGCTATCAAAAACAATGAGTTTATGAAATTCGTAGGCAAATGGTTGGAACTGGAAAATATCATCCTGAGTGAGCTAACCCAATCACAGAAAGACATACATGGTATGCACTCATTGATAAGTGGCTATTAGCCCAAATGCTTGAATTACCCTAGATCCCTAGAACAAACGAAACTCAAGACGGATGATCAAAATGTGAATGCTTCACTCCTTCTTTAAATGAGGAAAAAGAATACCCTTGGCAGGGAAGGGAGAGGCAAAGATTAAAACAGAGACTGAAGGAACACCCATTCAGAGCCTGCCCCACATGTGGCCCATACATATACAGCCACCCAATTAGACAAGATGGATGAAGTAAAGAAGTGGAGACCGACAGGAGCCGGATATAGATCGCTCCTGAGAGACACAGCCAGAATACAGCAAATACAGAGGCGAATGCCAGCAGCAAACCACTGAACTGAGAATAGGTCCCCCGTTGAAGGAATCAGAGAAAGAACTGGAAGAGCTTGAAGGGGCTCGAGACCCCATATGTCCAACAATGTCAAGCAACCAGAGCTTCCAGGGACTAAGCCACTACCTAAAGACTATACATGGACTGACCCTGGACTCTGACCCCATAGGTAGCAATGAATATCCTAGTGAGAGCACCAGTGGAAGGGGAAGCCCTGGGTCCTGCTAAGACTGAACCCCCAGTGAACTAGACTATGGGGGGGAGGGAGGCAATGGGGGGAGGGTTGGGAGGGGAACACCCATAAGGAAGGGGAGGGGGGAGGGGGATGTTTGCCCGGAAACCGGGAAAGGGAATAACACTCGAAATGTATATAAGAAATCCTCAAGTTAATAATGATAATAAAAAAAAAAAGAGTCCTAGAGGCTGTTAGCACATCAGAGAACCAGTAGGAGGCAGCATGCTCGCAAAGTACATTTTACTCATTTAATTTTCATGCATAACCTTTTAAATGTTTATTCATTGGATACTTTCCTACATTGAGATATCTTAGGTAAAACCATTTCCATATTAAAGGAGACTCCAATGGAAGGCACTACTACCAACCAGTGCTTCCTATGGTCCCATGCATGGTGACCAGTCCTTGACTAGTTAACCCATTCAAACTTTACAAATACTGGACAGAGACTCATTTTACTTTTCATTGTTCAGGCTTGAAAATGGAGGTTGGTCCAGAGAATCAAATTCTTGTCAGTCCTGTAAGTGGAAGAGATTGGGCCCCCTCTGTATCTGGAATTCTTAAGTAGGACCACTATTTGCTGTGGGTGTACAGCAAAGGTAGAAAGGGAACATGTCTATGACGGCAAGGCTTCTCCTGGATGCAGGCATGCCGTGTAAGTAACTTGTTCTTGATGTTTCTGGCTTGTTCATCGTGATGTTCAGTTTCCATAATGGAATGAATATCTACTACAGTGAAACTCATTAATCCAATTATCCATAGGAAGCCCAGGCTGTATTAATAAAATGTAGTCTAAGTGAGACCACTAAAGACAATGTCTCTGACATCTCTGTCCCTTCTAGTTTCTTAAGGCTCACTACACATATGTACTTCTTATATCTCCAGAGAATGTAGAGGTTAAAAAGTAGAACTTGAGGCAGCTTCATGCTGAGTCTTTGGACATTGAAAACAAGCATTTTGTAGGCAAGTGAAATGAAATTTAAGGTGTTTCTTCCACATTGCAGTGTGAACCTTAAGCGAGTTACTAAGCTTCCCTAAATTTGTTTCCTTATCTACAAAATGGATATAAGGATAGTCTTTGGGAATCATTTGAGGGATCAGTAAATAATATAAAGACATTCTAAAATTCTTAGTGTTAAACTTGCAGAGTAGATATTTGATAAACTTTAACTCTTGATAGTCACCTGGTACCTCCTTTTACATTTCAGTACCTAATTCTGAACCTTTAATGCTCTTACTCCACTCCCATAACTAATATAACGACACATCTATAATAATGTTAATTATAAGAGAAAGTCAATAGGTATACTTTTAGAATAACAATACGTAACATGTTAAGCATTTGCTAAGATGTGGGGTACTCAATATTCTCCCTCTCTGTTTTTGTCTCTTTCTTGTGTCATTAGAATGACATCTTCCAAGTTCATCTATGTTCAACAAATGTCAAAATTCAGTAATTTTATCATTTCTGTGGCAAGATAATGATGAATACAACTTAATGAAGGAAGAGTTTATGTTAGCTTACAATTTGATGACATAATCCACGTTGGTGAGGAAGACATAGCAATAGGAGTATGAGGCAGCTGGTCACATTGTCCCTGCATGTAGGAAGCAAAAACTGAGAAAAAGGCTAGTAATCAGTCCAGTTTCTTCTTGATATTTATTTTGGTAATCCATGAAATAGTACTGCCTACATTTGTGGAGATTATTCCTTCCTACCTCTAGTAACCCAATCTCTTTTTTCTTTCTTTGTACTTCTTTTTTCTTTAAAATGGATTTTTTTAATTTACATTTCAAATGTTATCCCCTTTCGCGATTTCCCATCTATAAATCCCTTATCCTCTCCCCCCTGCCCCTTCTTCTATGAGGGTGTTCCCCACCCATCCACCCACCCCTCTCCACATCCCCACCCTGACATTCCCTTACACTGAGGAGGACCATGCCTTCGCAGGACCAATGATTGGTGCCCAACAAGGTCATCCTCTGATACATATGCAGCTGTAGCCATGGGTCTGTCTGTCCATATGTATTCTTTGGGTGGTAGTTTAGTCTCTGGGAGCTCCAGTTGGTTGGTATGGTTGTTCTTATGGGGTTGCAAGCCCCTTCAGCTCCATCAATCCTTTCTCTAACTCTTCCAATGGGAACCCCATTCTCAGTTCAGTGGTTTTTTTTTTAAAGGTTTATCGTTACTTTTTCTTTTCTTTTTTTTTTTTTTTGGCTCTTTTTTTCCGGAGCTGGGGACCGAACCCAGGGCCTTGCGCTTCCTAGGCAAGCGCTCTACCACTGAGCTAAATCCCTACCCCTAGTTCAGTGGTTTGCTACTAGCATTCACCTCTGTTTTTGTCAGGCTCTGGCAGAGCCTCTCAGGAGACAGCTATATCAGGCTCCTGTCAGCATGTACTTTCTTGGCATCAGCAATATTGTCTGGGTTTGGTGGCTGTATATGGGCTGGATCCCAAGGTTGGGCAGGCTCTGAATGACCATTCCTTCAGTCACTGCTCCAAACTTTGTCTCCATACCTCCTCTTATGAATATTTTTGCTCCCCCTTTTAAGAAGGACTAAAGCATCTGCACTTTGGTCATCCTTCTTCTTGAGCTTCATGTGGTCTGTGGATTGTATCTTGGGTAATCCAAGCTTTTGAGCTAATATTCACTTATCAGTGAGTGCATACTATGTGTGTGATTTTTTTTTTTTTTGTGATTGGGTTACCTCACTCACGATGATAATTTCTAGTTCCATCCATTTGCCTATGAATTTCATGAAGTCATTGTTTTTGATAGATGAGTAGTACACCATTGAGTAGATGTACCACATTTTCTGTAACCATTTCTCTGTTGAAGGATATCTGGGTATTATAAATAAGGATATTATAAATAAGACTGTTATGAACATAGTGACACATATGTCCTTGTTATATGTTGGAGCATTTTTTTGGGGTATATGCCCAGGAGTGGTATAGCTGAGTCTTCAGGTAGTTTAATGTCCAATTTTCTGAGGAACTTCCAGGGTGGTTGTACCAGTTTGCAATCCCACCAACAATAGAGGAGTTTTCCTCTTTCTCCACATCCTCAACAGCATCTGTTGTCACCTGAGTTTTTGAACCAGCACTATTTGTTGAAATGCTATCCTTTTTTCCATTGGATGGTTTTAGCTCCTTTGTCAAAAATCAAGTGACCATAGGTGTGTGGGTTTATTTCTGGGTCTTCAATTCTTTTCCATTGATCTACCTCCCTGTCTCTCTACGGATACCATACAGTTTTTATCACTATTGCTCTGTAATACTGCTTGAGGTCAGGGAAGGTGACCAGAAGTTTCTCCCAGAAGATTCTCCCAGAAGTTCTTTTATTGTTGAGGATAGTTTTTGCTATACTGGGTTTTTTGTTATCCCAAATGAATTTGCAAAATGTTCTTTCTAACTCTATGAAGAATTGAGTTGGAATTTTGATGGGGATTGCATTGAATCTGTAGATTGCTTTTGGCAAAATGGCCATTTTTACTATATTAATCCTGCCAATCCATGAGCATGGGAGGTGTTTCCAACTTCTGAAATCTTCTTAAATTTCTTTCTTCAGAGACTTGAAGTGTTTGTCATACAGATGTTTCACTTGATTGGTTAGAGTCACACCATGGTATTTTATGTTATCTGTGAATATTGTGAAGGGTGTCATTTCTCTAATTTCTTTCTCAGCTTGTTTATCATTTGAGTAGAGGAAGGCTATTGATTTGTTTGAATTAATTGTCTATCCAGCTACTTTGCTGAAGTTCTTTATCAGGCTTAGTAGTTCTCTGGTCAAACTTTTGGAGTCACTTAAGTATAATATCATCTCATCTGTAAATAGTGTGATATTTTCACCTCTTCCTTTCCAATTTGTATCCCTTTGATCTCCTTTTGTTGTCTGATTGCTCTGGTTAGGACTCTGAGTACTATGTTGAATAAGTTGGGAGAGAGTGGACAACATTATCTAGTCCCTCATTTTGGTGGGATTGTTTCAAGTTTCCTTCCATTTAGTTTGATGCTGGCTACTGGTTTGCTGTATATTGCTTTTACTATGTTTAAGTATGGGCCCTGAATTCCTGATCTTTCCGAGACTTTTAACATGAAGGGGTGTTGAATTTTGTCAAATGCTTTCTCAGCATCTAATGAAATGATCATGTGGTTTTTATTTCCCTTGAGTTTGTTTAGATAGTGGATTACGTTGATGGATTTCTGTATATTGAACCATCCTTGCATCCCTGGGATGAAGCCTATTTGATCATGATGGATGATCATTTTGATGTGCTCTTGGATTCAGTTTGCAAGTATTTTTGCATTGATATTCATACGGGAAATTGGTCTGAAATCTTTCTTTGTTGGTTCTTTGTGTGGTTTAGGTATAAATGTAATTGTGGCTACATAAAAGGAATTGGGTAGTGTTCCTTCTGTTTCTATTTTGCGGAATAGTTTGGACAGAGTTGGTATTAGGTCTTCTATGAAGGTCTGATAGAATTCCCCAATAAACCCACCTGGTCCTGGGCAGTTTTTGGTTGGGAAACTTTTAATAGCTGTTTCTATTTCTTTAGGAGTTATGGAATTATTTAGATGGTTTATCTGATCCTGATTTAACTTTGGTACCTGGTATCTCTCTAGAAAATTGTCCATTTCATCTGGAATTTTCAGTTTTGCTGAGTATAGGCTGTTGTAGTAGGATCTGATTGTTTTTCAAACTTCCTCAGACTCTGTTATGTTTCCCTTTTCATTCCTGATTTTGTTAATTTGGACACACTCTCTGTGTCCTCCGGGTAGTCTGGCTAAGGGTTTATCTATTGTGTTGATTTTCTCTAAAAACCAGCTCCTGGTTTTGTTGATTCTTTGTATAGTTCTTTTGTTTCTACTTGGCTGATTTCAGCCCTGATTTTGATTATTTCCTGTCATCTACTCCTCTTGGGTGTATTTGACTTGCTTCTTTTTGTTCTGGAGCTTTTAGGTGTGCTGTCAAGCTGCTAGTGTATGTTCTCTCCAGTTTCTTTTTGGAGGCAATCAGAGCTATGTGTTTTCCTCTTAGCACTGCTTTCATTGTGTCCCATAAGTTTGGGTATGTTGTGCCTTCATTTTCTTTAAATTCTAAAAAGTCTTTCATTTCTTTCTTTATTTCTTCCTTCACTAAGTTATCATTGAGTAGAATGTTGTTCAACTTTCATATGTATGTGGGTTTTCTGTCATTTTTGTTGTTATTGAAGGCCAGACTTAGTCTGTGGTGATCTGATAGGATGCATGGGATTATTGCAATCTTGTATCTGTTGAGGCCTATTTTGTGACCGACTATATGGTCAGTTTTGTAGAAGGTACCATAAGGTGCTGAGAAGAACGTGATTCTTTTTTTTTAGGAATGAATTTTTTATTGAAATGTTCTATCAATATCTTTTAAATCCATTTGGTTCATATATTCTGTTAGTTTCTCTGTGTCTCTGTTTAGTTGCTGTGTCCATGATCTGTCCACTGCTGAGAGTGGGGTGTTGAAGTCTCCTACTATTATTGTGTGAGGTGCAATGTGTGCTTTGAGCCTTATTCTTTTTATGAATGTTGGTGCCCTTGTATTTGGAGTATAGATATTCAGGATTGAGAGTTCATATTGGTGGATCTTTCCTTTGATGAATATGTCCTTTCTTATCTTTGTTGATAACTTTTGGTTGAAAGTTGATTTTATTCGACCTTAGAATGGCTACTTCAGCTTGTTTCTTGGGAAATTGCTTTCTATCCTTTTACTCTGAAGTAGTTTCTGTTTTTGTCACTGAGTTATATTTCCTGTATGCAGCAAAATGGTGGGTACTCTTTATGTATCTAGTCTGTTAGTCTATGTCTTTTTATGGGGGAATTGAGTCCACTGATGTTAAGAGATATTAAGGAATAGTGATTGCTTCCTGTTATTCTTATTGTTAGAGGTGGAATTATATTTTTGTGTCCATCTACATTTGGTTTAGTTGAAAGAAGATTACTGTCTTGCTTTTTCTAGTGTGTAGTTTCCCTCCTTATGTCAGAGTTTTCCATCTATTATCCTTTGTAGTGCTGGGTTTGTGGAAAGATATTGTATAAACTTGGTTTTGTCATGGAATATCTTGGTTTCTCCATCTATGATAATTGATAGTTTTGCTGGATATAGTAGCCTAGGCTGGTGTTTGTGTTCTCTTAGAGTCTCTATGACATCTGCCCAGGATCTTCTGGCTTTCATAGTCTCTGGTAAGAATTCTGGTGTAATTCTGATAGGTCTGCCTTTATATGTTACTTGACCATTTTCCCTTACTGCTTTTAATATTCTTTCTTTGTTTTGTGCATTTGGTGTTTTGACTATTATGTGACAGGAGAAATTTCTTTTCTGATCCAACCTATTTGGAGTTCTGTAGGCTTCTTGTATGTTTATGGGCATCTCTTTCTTTAGGTTAGGGGAGTTTTATTTTATAGTTTTGTTGAAGATATTTTACTGGCCCTTTAAATTGTTAGTCTTCGCTCTCTTCTATACCTATTATCCTTAGGTTTGATCTTCTCATTGTGTCCTGGATTTCCTGAATATTTTGGATTAGGCGCTTCTTGCATTTTACATTTTCTTTGGTGATTATGTTTTCTATGGTATCTTCTGCCTCTGAGATTCTCTCTTCTATCTCTTGCATTCTGTTGGTGATACTTGCGTCTATGACTCCTGATCTCTTCCCTAGGTTTTCTATCTCCAGGGTTGTCTCCCTTTGTCCTTTCTTTATTGTTTCTATTTCAATTTTTATATCCTGTATGGTTTTGTTCAATTCCTTCACTTGTTTGGCTGTGTTTTCCTGTAATTATTTAAGGGATTTTTCTGTTTCCTCTTTAAAGGCTCTACTTGTTTACCTGTGTTGTCCTGTATTTCTTTAAGGGAATTATTTATGTCTTTCTTAAAGTCCTCTATCATCATCATGAGATGTGATTTTAAATCTAAATATTGCTTTTCCAGAGTGTTGGCATGTCCAGTATTTTGCTTTGGTAGCAGAACTGGGCTCTGATGATGCCAAGTAGTCTTGGTTTCTGCTACTTAGGTTTCTGTGCTTGCCTCTGGCCATCTGATTCTCCCTGGTGTTAGCTAGTCTTGCTGTTTCTGACAGTGGCTTGACCCTCATGTAAACCTGTGTGTCAGCACTCCTGGAGACTGGCTCTCTCACAGCAGGATCTGGGTACAGAGACTGTGTCACAGGGTACAGGTAGAAATCAGAAGGATCCTGTCCCAGACTACTCCTCGGTTCTTGTGTCCTTAGAGCTACAGACAGGTCCCTTGGAGAAGAAGTGATGGTCTTACCTCTGCTCTAAGGTGTGTTAGAGCTACTAGAGACTAGCTTTCAGCTCTGGATGCAGGCAGAGACCAGAAGGATCCTGTTCCTGACTGCTCCTAGGTTTCTGTGTCCAGAGGGCTCTAGGAGGGTTTCTTTTGGGCCAGGAATGTGAGCAGGAGTGGTGGTTTCCCCCTGAGCTCTCAGGATTGTCCACACTTCTGAGAATCCAGCTCTTTCCCCCATGGGATTTCAGTACAGAGCACTGTGGGACTAGGTCTACTGGATCCTGTCCCAGACTGCTCAAGTAACCCAATCTTAAACTGTTTTCATAGACAGGCATAGAGATTTGTCTCCTACGTGATTCTTGATCCTGCCAAGTTGTCAATCAATATTAGTCATCACAAGGGTTAAATTCTACTACATCCCATATCCATCACATTTTAATCTATTGAACTGGGTAATTATTTTGCCATTAATATTGGTGTGCATCTTCAAGAAGAAATGTGCTAGCAAATGCTTGGATCATAAAAATGATTAGTACTTTAAGCATTATTATCATCATCCGTATTGTTTGCCTTTATAATTATGATACAATTGTGCAGATAAAACCATTGAATTATACATGTCCCTACTCCCCTTTCTATATAGCTATTTTCTAAGGAAAAAGAAAAATGAACAACCCTTAAAATTAAGCAAATAACATTGTTTCTTTGGTCTTAAATGCTTGAGATGCATCACATTATTCCTCCTTTTCAGTGGCTAATTCTTCTTGCCTGAAACTCTTTGGTATTCACGCTTAGATGCTCTCAGACTAAATTTGTTTCCACTGTGAATAGAATGAAATGACATGTGAAAATTCTCTCATCTCCATTTTTCCTTATTAGTTATATAATGTAACATGTTTAAAAAGAGAATGCTCAGAGTTTTTTTTTAACACTTTATTTTGTACATCTCAAAAATTAAACAAAGAGGATGAAAATCTGTGTCTCGGCTACCAAAACTTTAATAGCCTAGGATACGGAGAAATATTGAGAAGATGCTATTTGTTCTTCTGATTTGAAGTTTCACAAGGAAATACTGATACTGCCTCCTTTATCTAGAGCCTAGCACAGTTCCTGCATTAAAAGGAGGCTTGAAAAAGTGTATAAATAGGGGGTGGATAGATGGTTCAGGGGATACTATCACTAACTGCTCTTCCCAAAGACTAAGGTTTGATTCTCAGAGCCCACATGACAGCTAAGAAACATCTGTAACTTCAGTATTAGGGGATCCAGCAACCTCCCCTAGCCTTCTATGGCATGGAACACACAGTGCACAGGCATGCGTGAAGGTAAAATACCCATATAAAATAAAAATAAATACATATTGAAAATTTTAATAAAAGAAAATTTTGTAAGTACAGTTTTTTCACTAAAGAATTAAATGGATAAAACGGTTTTATCATGATACTTATTAATACCTAGGTCTTGATGTCTAGTTAAGCAGAACTATAAAATATTCTCAATTCAGGACAAACTAGGTGTATTGTGATTTCTTATTGTTACTGTTAATCACACATTTAAAATAAATATATAGCTTTTGTGACTGACTTACCTCACTCAGGATGATATGTTTTTAGATCCATCCATTTGTCTCCAAATTTTTTGACGTCATTGTTTTTGATTGCTGAGTAGTGCTCCAATGTGTAAATGTACCACATTTTTTTTATCCATTCCTCTGTTGAGGGATATTTGGGTTCTTTCCAGCTTCTGCCTATTATAAGTATGGCTGCTATGAACATAGTGGAGCATGTGCCTTGTTATATGTTGGAGCATCTTTTGGGTATATGCCCAGGAGCGGTATAGCTGGGTCCTCAGATAGTACTATGTCCAATTTTTTGAGGAGCCTCCAGACTGATTTCCAGAGTGGTTGTACCAGCTTGCAATCCTACCAACAATGGAGGAATGTTCCTTTTTTTCCCCCGCATCATCGCCAGCATCTGCTGTCACCTGAGTTTTTGATCTTAGCTATTCTGACTAGTATAAGGTAGAAATTCGGGGTTGTTTTGATTTGCATTTCTCTAATGACTAAGGATGTTTAACATTTCTTTAGGAGAACACACATGATATATACTCACTGAGAAGTGGATAGTAGGTAAAGAGCTTGGACTACCCATTATACAATTCATAGACTACATGAAGCTTAAGAAGAAGGAAGAACAAAGAGTCGATGCTTCAGTCCTATTTAGAAGGGGAAACAAAATAATCAAGGGAAGTAGAGGGTGGGTGGGACTTGGTAGGAAGAGAGGAGGGGGAAGGGAAAGAGAGGGGCAGAATGAGTTATGGAAAGAAATAAAGAAGATGTACAGAGAGTCAGGAAATTAAACAGAGGTGTTTTACAATGGGGGATGAGGAACTGGGGATAGCAACTGGAAAGTTCCACATGCCAGGAAAGCAAGAGTCTTCCAGGCCCCACTGGGATGACATTAGTTAAATATCCCACAAAGTGGAGGGAGAACCATATCCAGAGGTTAGGCATGAGCCCCCAGTTGAGGGACTGGACCATCCACCCATCTCCAAAATTTTAACTCAGAATTGCTCCTGCCTAAAGAAAATACAGGGACAAAGAGTGGAGAAGAGACCAAAAGAAAGGCCATTCAGAGACTGCCCCACCTGGGGATCCATCCTACATGTAGAATCAAACCCAGACACTATTGCTAATGCCCAGAAGTGCTTGCTGACAGGAGCCTGATACAACTGTCTCCTGAGAGGCTTTGCCAGATCCTAACCAGTACAGATTTGGATGCTCGAAGCCAACCATCAGACTGATCACAGTGACCCCAGTGGAGAGTTAGGGTAAGGACTAAAGGAGCTAATGGGCCTTATCTGGCATCAATGGGGTGGGGGGAGACCCTTCGTCCTGTGAAGGCTTGATGCCCCTGTGTATCGGAATGCTAAGGAAGTGAGACAGGAGTGGGTGGGTAGGTAGGGGAGTGCCCTTATAGAAGCAGCAGGAGGGAGGGTGGGATAGGGGTTTTGCAGTGGGGAAACTGGGAAAGGGATAACATTTGAAATGTTAATAAATAAAGTACCCAATTAAAAAAAGAAAAGTATCAACACATTAAAAACAAACAAACATACACACACACATACACACACACATACACACACGCACACATACACACACACACACACACACACACACACACACACACAGTTAGCTTGTTTGAGTTCCTAGCCCATACCAGGCAGTGCATTATTAGTGCTATTGGCATTATTTAATTTGGTTTTCTCCATATCTCTGCAAGATGATGATGATGATGATGATGATAATGATGATTTAACCATAATGTAGTGAGAAAACTAAGGCTTAACAAACAGAGGGGAGGGGTCCATGGATCCATAGATGATGGGTTTTAGGAAGGGTGCTCTCTTTGACTTGATTTCCAGGAATTGCACTATCCTTCTGCTGGATCTATTCTGTAAGAGAACTATACCCAAGATTGAAACATCTGTAGGAATTCAGGAAAGCTAAAAATATCCAGCCATTTCTGAAACTTGACCTGCCTGAAGGCTGGCTTCAAGAGTCTCAACTCAGTGAGTGCCAGAAGACATCATTAAAACTCCATCAGGCTCTTGGAACAGTTGTACAGGCATATTTGACTGTTGGACAAACCTGAATGAAAAGACATTTAATTGATAAACTTAAGTATGTTACAGGGGATCTAAAAAGAAAACATTCCCTGGTAGATGGAAGATGTATGGAATGCTCATGGATCTAATTCTAGTTCCCTCCCTCTCTGTCTTGCTTTCTGGGCTCAAGGATCACTTTTGTACAGCCTCGCCAAGAATCTCAACTGGGAGGAATGGTACAAGAATATGTTGTTCATATGGCCCATAGTGTCTTGTGCATTATATTTTGAAACTTAGGAGCTTATGACCACTGTCTTTTCTGCTGTGTTCTCCGCCTTCCACTTTCGGTTCGCTGCTACCGCGAACTTTACTTGCTCACTACCCTGAGACTTTATAGCCGTGTATTTCCCATGGTCCTTATGGTCCCACCTTACCTTGGGAACTTTCCAGTGCTGCCCTGACTGCAAGAAGTTCTGATCTCAGGAGGTCCCCGTACGGGCCACCACTTGCCGCGCCCAACCTCGACCAGCAAGGAAGACACGACCAGAGGAGATCTTCTTCAAGCAGTTTACTCAGGAACCTTGATACAATCCTCTGACCCCAGGGAGCCCCCGCATCACACTTAAATAGCTAGCACTGGCCAATCCTAGCAAGCCACGTGGGTCATGCAGATAGGCTGTCACTATGCGGAAGCTAGCAGGTCAGGCAGGCATAGCCAAATAAGGACTTGTTTACTACAAGGAGCGCTCACCATTGGGAGGGTGGAAGGCGGAAACCAGTGCCATCTTTGAGGTGCGGCACGTCGCAGCTCCCTACACAATAGCACAATAAAGTAATACACACTGTTTATTTGACATGAAATTTGACCAATCAAAGGAATCAAAAGAAAATTAAACTGAACTCATCAGCATTGTGATAACCTCCATCTGGGGAAATGAAACTTGAATTATTGCCCATGGTCACATACTAAGACTTCATGCACTGGCTATCAACAGTCTGAACATACAAAGTACAGGCACATATAGAGACACACTGTAGACTGTCTTTGATGGCAGACGATCTGAACTTAATAAAGAAAGCTCAAAGAATGCAAATCTAGGGGGATGGATATGCCACACCTTTAATCACCTATTCATTTAGTAAAGATTTATTGATGGCTTTATGTTGCAGAATGGTACTATAGTACCATTGCCTGCTCCTGGAAAAATTATATGCCATCAAAATTATCTAATAGCCACATTTAAAACCTAACACTGAATAGAATTGATTGATTTTATTATCATTTTAACATATAGTCAATATGAAAAAATATTGACAGGTTTTGCAACCCTTCTTCTAATCCTTCAAAATTCAATGTGTATTTAACAATGCATTTCAATATTGACTTGTTCCATTTCAAGTGATCAATAAACAGGCATGTCTGATGGAGCCCAGTTAGACAGCAAAGCTCTGGGCTGTTTTTCAGGAGTTGAAACAAATAGTGCTTTCCATTTACAGCAACTAGCAATGGCAGAGGAGCACAAAACAAGTAAAGCTTGCAGAAACATGTCAAATACAATAATAGAAAAGTACACAGAAAATGTTAAGATGACAAAGAAGGGCTCATAATCCAGTCTGTCCTGGGAAAAATGGGAAAGACTTCTGGAGCATACTGAACTGACTCCCAAATGATGAGTAGAAGTTAATCGTGGACAATGAGGGAAGTTGTTCCAACAAGTTGGGTTCCCCAGATGCCTGAGAGACCATGGACTGCAAAATGTAGGTATAACACTGAGGGGGAAATGGTGACATGAAGAGAATGGGGCATGGCTTGGAGTCAAAGTGCTATGACTATACTTTTGTGTCCTCATCTGTAAAAGGGAAATAATAGCACTCATTTAAATGCTTTGTGGTTGTCTTCAACTAATGATCTTAATTCTTCTAGAGTATAACAGATGAACAGGAAAAACATATGAAAGAATCAAGAAGAAAACTTTCAATAAGATTGCAAATGTGATCAGGGATAAGATGATGGGAGCCTTGTGTTTTATACTGAAATACTGAGACTTTTACCCCCAATCAATTATTTAAACAAGAAAGGGTTTGTTTTGGTTTACTTAATGAGCACAGTGATATCATCTTCCTGACAGTATTCTAAGACCATTCTAAAGCTGTAATGATCATCAACAGAGAGACCAACCTTCCTTCAAGAACTTGGGTTCCAGAAGAAGGGTAAGGTCAAATCTAAACATCCTAAGTCAAGAAATAAGATAAGTGTATTTTAGCTTTAGAAACCTAAATGGAGACTGCATGAGATTGAGGCCTCTTCTATTAGATCTCAATTAATTGAGTAGCTTGAACTAAAACTGCCAATTTAGCCAGCAGATGGTGGTGCATGCCTTCAATCCCAGCATTGTGAAGGCAAAGACAGATGGATATCGAAGTTTGAGGCCATTCTGGTCTACAAAGCAAGTTCCAGGACAGCTTGGGCTATACAGAGAAACCCTGTATCCAACAACAACAATAGCAAGCAGAGAAACAAACAAACAAATAAAAATCAAAACAACTCAAATTTACCCCAGAAGTCCTCCTTATAGTTTGGGATCTACAGTGACTTAAGAAGATCTAAGGGTAAGCTATAATATTGTGATAAACCAGCATCTCATGACAACATTGAGCCTAGGTGTCATTATGGAGAGAACACAGGTGGAGAACTGCCTGGTTCTACTAGTACTTAATAAGAGGCTGACTCTAGAAATATGACAAACTCAATGTGGGATCTGATTCTACCATACAATTGTGACTGTTTTAAATAGCGATTGTGGCTGTCAGTTCTGTCTATTTTTGCTGACCCATATACCAAGAGAAGATTTTTAAACACAAGTTTTCAAACACAAAGAAA